>NW_018250625.1:0-26795 GCF_001263595.1 Phalaenopsis equestris | reverse complement strand
CTGGACATAAGCAAAGCCTATGATACCATTAATTGAGAATTCATCCTTGATACTCTTTCGGCTAGAGGGTCCAATGAAGAATTTATTAATTTGATACACATATGGCTTAAATGCAATGCACATTCAATTCTGATCAATGGCAAGTGTCATGGCTTCTTCAATGCTACCAGGGGGATCATGTAGGGAGACCCCTTGTCTCCAACCATTTTTATACTTGCTCTGGACTACCTTTCAAGACAATTGAATAGGCTGGTTTCTAATTTACCTCATAAATTCACCTCATCTGGCTTTCCATCACAGATCTAATATCCTTATAAGCCATTTAGCTTATGCTGATGACATTATTATTTTCTTCAATGCTGCCAAGAATTTTGTCAGGAGGGTCTATAATTGCCTTCTCCACTTTCAGTATACTTCAGGTATGGCACTCAACAAACAAAAATGTCAATTTATTATTAATAAAAACTCCTCACCTCAGCTCAAGCACTGGATCTCTGAATACACTGGATTCTGCTATACCAACCTCTATATTAAATACCTTGGAATACTTCTACTCAAAGGCAGAACTAGACAAATACATTTCCAAGATGTCATTGATCAAATCAAAGCACAACTTGAACATTGGACTAACTCTTTCCTCTCTAATGGTGGGAGGATCACTATTTTGAGGAGTATTCTCACTGCAATGCCTTCTTATGTCCTTCAAATGTTCTCCATGCAAAAGGGTACTCAAGATTCCATTAGAAGGATCTTCAACAAATTTATCTGGTCTGGTCAAAGG
Organism: Phalaenopsis equestris; assembly: GCF_001263595.1. Classification (NCBI taxonomy): domain Eukaryota; kingdom Viridiplantae; phylum Streptophyta; class Magnoliopsida; order Asparagales; family Orchidaceae; genus Phalaenopsis; species Phalaenopsis equestris. The sequence continues at coordinate 26,014 of NW_018250625.1, read as the reverse complement.
AAGCAATTTCACTAGCTCCCTTGGCAGAAGTTATGTAAACCTTTACAAGCTGGTGGGCTGGGCTTTAAAGACTTCCAACACCTGGGTTTCATCAATCTTTGCAAATTATGGATCAGATTCAGGTCCGAGGATAGCCTTTGGGCTAGATTTCTAAAAGGGAAATATTGCAGATCTTTACATCCTTCTTTAGTATCCAAGAGGATAGGGGATTCCAAACTATGGAAAAGACTGCTGAAAATCAGAAATAAAGCTGAGGAACTCTTCATTTGGGAGCTAGGAGATGGGCATATCAACTTTTGGTTAGATAACTGGGTCAGCAATGATGAGAAACTTGAATGCCTCAACCCTAATCCCAACACTCATTGTCTAGTCAGGGATTTTTGGTCTGATAATCAGTGGAACTGCAGGATGCTGAACACTATTCTTACCAGTGAACAGGTGAGGTGGGTTAAGGAGACTCTTATCTCTTCCATTCCCAAAGACAAAATAATCACTAAACAGGCTTACTCCCAGAAATTATCAGCCTACATTTACCATCATTTCTTTAATTGGAACCAAATGCCTTGGGGTAAAGTCATTTGGGGTAAATTCCTAACTCCCTCTATGTCCTTCTTTTGTTGGAGACTCTGGCATTCCTTACTGCCTGTAGATGATATTTTAAACATGAAAGGGCTGATAGGGCTTTCAATTTTCCCTCTTTGCTGTGCTGCTGAAGAAACCTTGGATCACCTATTTTTCACATGTGCCCTCTCACAAGAAATTTGGTCTGGTTTAATCAAGCTCTTGAATATTAATAGTCAGAATGTAAGCTGGATTAAATTCTCTTCTAGTTGGACAGATTGGCATAACAACAACCTTTGGGTGATACCATGTATTGTGGCATGGTTCATATGGATGTACAGAAACCACAGCAAATTTGATGAGAAGTTGTCAGGGTCTACATCTGTGATTATGAATTGTATCTCTTATATTCAGAAATTGATCAAGTTTCATCACTTCCCTAATATTATAAAGCACTGGACTCCAGGAAACAATACTCCTCTTCTTCAATCTCTCAAACTAATCCTTTGGAGTCCCCCCTACTGGTTGGTTGAAAGTCAGCACTGATGGCAGCTTCTCAAAGGGTCATGCTGGTATTGGGGGAATCTTCAGGAACTCTCTTGGTTCTCCCATTATATATTTCATTGCTCCTGCTGTGGCAAAGGATGCTCTCGAGGCTGAATTCATAGCTATCTACTGGGCCATTAAAATTGCTTCTTACTGTCATATGGGTCCTTTGATTATAGAAACAGATTATACCAATTGCATTAAAATCCTCCTTCATGATGAGACCCCCTTGGAATATAACCAGATGGAACAATCTCCAGATGGAACAATCTCCAATCTCTTAGCTGCCCTACTACCCAGATACATGATCAATATCAGTTACATTCCTAGAGAAGGTAATAGTCCAGCTCATTGGCTGGCCTCCCAGTGTAGAAACACTGAATAAATTTTTGTTGGCTGTCACTTACACCTGAATTAAAATTCCTGCTAAATGGAGATAATTTGGCACTCCCCTATATCAAATGTATGTAACTGATATGGGAAGTAGACCCTTGGGGGAGGGTTTTGATGTGTGTAATTGCAGCTTATGTGCCCATACAGATACATTTTTATTTGCTACATTATGTGTTCCCCTTTTTCTTTCTTCTTTCATTTTATGCTTTTTGGGAGGGTACTTAACTCTCCAACCCTTGTAATTCCCTCTTTGGTATTTTAACATGTAAGGAGCCTTCTTTCTCTTTTCCTTTAATATATATATATATATATATATATATATATATATATCCATGTTTTGTTGCATCTTCCTCAAGAATTCTGAGTAGTTTGCCTTTTCCTTCTTGCTCTTATGAGATGTAGTTATGTGAAGAATCTATTTTTTTTAGAAATGTTTTAAATTATTAATTGTGATGATTCAAACTTTAAACCTCATTTACTTGTCAATCTGACCAGTTTTGTTAAAATTTGTTGTGATAAACTACGATCCGAGAGGGCTATGCTTTCTACAACTAAGTAAGAATAACATTTGATTTCATGGAAGAGAATGTATTCCATGGGGTTGAGAGAAAATAAGTATGGAAATATGCTTTGTTGGGGGTAGAATTTAAAATTTTAGGGTGACAGACTAAAATACCCAATTTGGTCCAGGTGTTTGGAAATTAAAGTGAGATGTTAGCCCTCAAATGTAGAGAATGTGGGAACCCTAAGGTGAGAGCTTGGTATCTTCTCAGCCAAACCTAGGATTTAGGGAATAAACTTTGGATTAGAAAATATTCATTGTCACTCATAAATAGGATAAGGAATATAATTGCTCATATTTATCACTATACAATTTAATAACAATTTGGACACTTCACTGACTATAACCTCATTATGAAGGAGAAAGGATACTTTCTAAAATTTCAACCCTTCATTATAAAACATGACTTTATTTTGTTTGATTTAACTTTAAATCTTAGAAATTTGTGTAGTAAACATAGTTCCTTAGCTGTTTAATACAAACCACAACCTACTTTTATACTTAAGTTTCTTATAGTGTTGATCTTGTGTCTTTGTATTAACGCTATAAGAATTTCCATTTACCTGTGGGATTGATACTTTGGACTCCATTAGAGCCCTTTATTACTTGTGTGATACGTATACTTGCATTTGCAACCTGGTGATTATTTAACATTGAAAAAATATATATTAATTCATTAGGAGTGGCAACTTTTAAAGAGTTAAATGAGAAACTGATATCGAAGTAAAATTTTATTGTGATTTTATTATATATTTCTTAGTTTTGATATCAGTTGTGTTAAGGTGTTGATAAAAAATTCTAGCATATAATTAACCCGCATCACACTCTTTACTTTACTTTCTGATGATTAAGTAGATTTTTTTGGAATGCTAAGTTTTGTAAAATTGCTTTTAATTACTCAATATAAATGATTAACCTTTAGATTTTATTTACTTTTCATTCTGGCTAATCGAAATGTTAAAATATGTTGTGAACCATTATTACTAGGGAATCAACTAGTTTAGTCACATTGAACTTCGGAGTATACGTGGATATGTTTCATCAGGAGATGCAAATGTTTGGGAAAATATCTTTATGGGTTTAAAATGAGGAGATGCGAATGTTGTTTTTGAATTTTTCAAATTGTACGTTCTAGATCTAAATTGTAAGGTACTAAACCTTCAGATCAAATAATTCGCATAAACAAATATAATAAGAAAATAAAAATTTCTTAAAAATACTCTTAAATATATAGTTATATATTTTTTTGGATTTTTTATTTTATAATTTTTTTTGTATATTTTGTATTTTATATATTTTTTCTTTAAATTTCCGAATTTACCAAATCTATTTAATTTACCGTTACATGCCCCGACAACGACACCAAAAACTTGATCCAAGTTGAATACAGTTGTGTAAAATTTTTAAGGTTAACTCCGCTTTACGATGGTACCAAAAACTTTATGTTTTATAAATAATAATGTTCAACACTTAATGTTGGTATTCTACACAAGTATATGTATCGTTATCAAGTAATATAAGACTTTCTGTTTAAGTCCCAAATATCGATCCCACGGGGAAGGTTTAAATTTGAAATGATAAATTAACTAGGAAATTCACAGAAATCAAACAAAATTATTGTCACCAATTTTGATTGTTTAAAGTATTATCATAGCTAAATTATTAACTATTAACAGTATTTAAAAGCAAGGTTTAAAATTAATAACTACTCAACTATGTTTATGTGATGAAGTTTTCTAATATGAAAAAGCATCTTTCCCACTACAATGAATTTTTGGTTATGTGAGATGAGATAAATGATTTAAATATGCATTGTGCCAGATAAGAGAAATTTTAGTTCTCTGCCCTGATTCAGTGTTATAGAAAATCATTGGCTAATCTTAGGTTTATTCCTTAAATTCGTGGCTAAGCTTGGAGGATACTGGCTCCCACTCCAGAGCTCCCACTTCCCTTCCCCTACCCCTAAAGGCTAACTCTCCCTAAAGGCTAACTCTCGCTTTAGTTTTTAAATGCTAAGATTGAATTGGGGATTTTTAGTCTGTCACCCTAGAAATCTACAATTCTACATCCCATAAAGTACATTTTCCTATTTATTTGCACTTAATTTCATGAACAAAATACTCCTTCATGGACTTAAATGTGATTCTCACTCTATTGTAGAATCTGTGATTCTCACTCTATTGTAGAACTCATACTCCATTTCCCGAATCATATGTTTCACGACATATTTTAGCAATTCAATTGGCTAGATTGAAAAGTAAACTAAGAGCGGAGTTAAAAAACCATCACAATCTATTTTAAATTTTAAGATTGACACATCCACATTATATATTCATTTCATCATATCTTAGAGTAGGGAGAAAGATAAAAGAAACTACTCAGACATCATGAGAAAGATACAACAAAACACAAATTTCATACATAAATTATTATTCATACAACAATAATAAACAAACAACACTTATCTGAAACTCTTTCTCAAAGCAAACTCTTTGTAGCCTCCCTTAGAAAATGTAGGAAGAAGAAATATCCCACTTCTCTTCCTCTCCAACACTTCTTAGAGAATAATTCACACTTAAACTTACCAAAAAAACACAAAACTATCAAAACAATAACTAACTAATGGTGTAAACTGAAATGAGTGGATGAATTGAAAATGGTGTGAAAGGGGGAGGTTCTGATCAAATTTCAGCCCTAAATAGAGTCTAGGTCGGTTCTCCAATAAGTTCATCCAAAAACTCTTCAAAAAGTGTCCAGTTTTGTCAAATCTTCTAGAAACTAGGCTTGCACAAACATTGGCACCTTCGGCACCTAAGGCCATTCAATTAATTCCTTCTTCTCTGTCAAACGACGTTGTCGACGCTGAAAATTTTTTTAACATCTCCATTTCGACTCTAAATTTCATCCTATTTGCTTCATTTTTTCTCCAAGTCCTCAAAATTAACAACTTGTAATAAAACATAAAAAATACCTTCCATTAAAGTGCAATATCACATAAAGTGCAATATCACCACCATTAAAGTGCAATATCACCAAAAATTAGTATAAAATACGGGTCTAAAAATGCATATATTTTTTTAGTATCAGGGGGTCTCACACCGATCTTGAAAGGATAAGAATAGGATGTCTTACTCCATTTAAGGGGTCTCACATTTATCTCAAGATATGGGAATCAAAATTTAGGTAGTAATCCCAGAATGGGAATTGGATTTTAGTTACAAACCCTAGAATGAGAATCGGAAGCCTTAATCCATTTAAGAGGTCTCACACCAATTTTGATAAGGTTGTTAAATTAGGAAGGAAAGCTCAAGGAGTCACATCCAACCAAATAAATTATGAGAAAATATATCACTACATTAGGAAGGAAAGCACTAGGACTAACATCCATAGCAGGAAAGATTAGATTGAGAAGGAAAGCTCAAGGACTTACATCCATCTCAAGAGGTGGCAGGAAAATATATTATTACATTGGGGAGGAAAGCACAAGGACTCACATCCATCGTAAGAGGTACCAGGAAGACTAGATTGAGAAAGAAAGCATAAGGACTCACATCCAACTTAAGAGCTGATCAGAAACATATCACTACATTGGGAAGGAAAGCATAAGGCCTCACATCCAACCAAAGAGGAAGCAGGGAGATCAAATTTAGAAGGAAAGCACAAGGACTCACTTCTCACTCAAGAGCTAATAAAAAACATATCACTACGTTTGGAAGGAAAGCACAAGGACTTACATCCATCCCAAGAGGTAGCAGGAAGACCAAATTGAGAAGGAAAACATAGAGACTCACATCTAACTCAAGAGCTGATTGCAAACATATCACAACACTGAGAATGAAAGCACAAGGACTCACATTCAGTAGAAGAGGTAGCAAGAAGACCAAATTGAGAAGGAAAGCACAAGGACTAACATCCCACTCAAGAGCTGATCATAAACATCTCACTACATTGGGAACAAAAACACAAAGATTCACATCCAACCCAAGAGGTAGCAGGAAGACTAGATTGAGAAGGAAAGCACAAGGATTCACATGCAACTTAAAACTTGATCAGAAACATATCAATACATTGGGAAGGAAAGTACAAGGACTCACATCAAACCTAAGTGGTAGCAGGAAGATCATATTTAGAAGGAAAGCACAAGGACTCACATCCAACTCAAGAGCTGATCAGAAAAATAACACTACATTGGGATGGAAAGCTCAATGACTCAGATCCAATCAAAGAGGTAGCAAATATGTCATTTTAGGTAGGAAATTTCAAGGACTTACATCCAACCTAAGAGGTTACGAGAAGGGAACCAGAATTTAGGTACTAACCACAAGAGCATTGTGGGAAGAATGTAGAGGACTATGGTGTTGAAATTATGAATATCTGAAATGTGAAGAATGACAGTGGTTAAGAAAGCTTTGTGGGATTTTGTGGAGAGCATGAAACTCTTTGGGGATGTGAAGAATTTTGTGTAGACGATAGAACTCGTACTACAGAAAGTACAAAGTGTGCAGGACCTTGAAGTCGAGATGAACCCACTCATCATTTTTTTTATCATTTTCTTTTCTTATTGTCTTTATCATATTTTATTATCAAGGTATCTGTTTAAATTTAAATTTTTGTGATTAACTTTCAAATTTTGAATTTTAATTTAATTATAAGGCTTTTTTAGTGTCGTTCTGTGTTCGTTAGATTTTTGAACCAACATATGGTCCTGCGGCTTTTCATCAATTACACAAAAGGAAATTAGGTAAATATGTTGAAATCTAGAAAGAACATCATTAATTCTTTTTCTAATATGTAGTACAACTGATCATCCTGATTCTGTCAAAGGCAATATGTTGAATACATCTGAAACATCATAGCATAAAGTAATATAAAAAGTGACAATTGACTATCTGTTTGTCTATATGTCTGTCCGTCTATCTTTATGTTTGTTCGTTTGTGGGATGAGCTAATGATCAAGCTAGCATTCTAAGACATGCTTCCGGACAAGTGTTCCCTTTGCATGTACTTAGAGGTATAGCTATTTCATAGCTTGTACTGCTGTTGGTGCCGTCCATCCTCTTAAATGTAACAAAACTTGTGTGTTACGACACTCAAGGAATGCAGTGCTTTGCCAGATCTGCTCAATTTCCCTTTAGAATTAGAACTGAACCCACTGGCAGTGGAATTACAACAGATCCTATGAACTTTCTAGGTCCAAGAATGTCAATTTTTCTTTCGAACAAAATGTTTCCCTTGCTCATGAATGACACTGTGCAAAAAGGTCTAACAAAATCATGATGGTCTATATGAGAAGGAATGCAGTCCCCTTTCATGTAAATGTTGATGATGTAGTTTTTAGGGATGCAATCCACTGGTAGTATGCCCCATCTAACCATCCACTTAATCATTCTCTTTATTGTAGATGGCAGAGGGTATGTCATATCTCAGAATACCTAAGTGGTTCCCTAGCCTGTCCTCAACAAAATTGTAGTAGCAGCCACACTGAATGGTTATTCTGTCTTTCTCGCACATCCATTTATATGTCTTCTTATTTAGCATAAAAGCTCAACCTCTACCTCTAAGATCAAAAACACTATCTTGAATCTTCCTTTCGTTGCTCTCGTGGAGCACAAATGTGTGAAGCTACAATCCTTCTAGGATATTGACGTATTTTCCTTAAATTTCTTCATAGTTTTCAAATTTTTGTTTTTGGACCCGACGTATCTTCTCAAGATCGGATCCTGGTATCTTTTATAACTGCTGATAACTACTAGGGATGAACCTTTGCATGAATCTATGATGGTATCTAAGACAGTCCTTGCTCTAAAAGCTGTGGAATGTATGACCCAAAATCTGGGTGCTCACCACTCTTGAACCTCATACTTGCTGTTGTATATTCTTTAAATGTTCCATATCTCTCAATGTTCTCCCTGAAGGCTCTGGATGATGATGTCATTGTCAGAATTTCTGCGTTGCATATGGGGTATCCTACACAAAGCTCATCAAGGATCCCTGAAAATGCAGGCTCTGTGAGTGTCTCTGGCTCATCTTCTGAAATAGGTAGACTGGCGGAGGTCTCCACCAAACTCGTATCATAAATTCCTTCTTCCTGAATTGAAGTCAATCCATCCGCGGCTTCTCTGGCATGTAGCTTCTCCATGGGGACAAAAGCTCTGTGTTTATTCTGGTTGGCATTCTTGCACTGTGTCCTTCTTAACGACGTATTTGGAAATCTTTCTTCACTAGCACCGACCAAGTCTCCAGTCAACGTGGTTGTCATCTACTAAAACTGGCTTGTCCCCTCTATTGGGTATTGTATTTCTTTAGCTTTCTTCCTCTTCAGAGATGAGTCTTCTTTGACACTGATTCTGAGTAGTGAGGGTAATCCTTTTGCTTCACAGTGGCTGACAATGTCCATCAGAGGACCCTCGTAGTTTACATTGAATTGACTATAGTTCAAGTCAAAACTCACAATGCCGCTCTGGGATGCCTTTTCTTGAATTAGTGCAAAATTTAATCCTTCATTGAATGCGAAGATCAACCTCAGTCCTAACATATTTTGCATAAGACTTGGTGAACATCAGTACGTTGATACTTTGCATGAACAAGAACAATAATAAACCATTATTAAGTGAATTTTAATGTTTTATGAGCCTATTCTACAGTGTCACAGTGTGCAAAGATAAGACTTCTGAAGATGAGTACGAGTTCACTGATATTGAACATTCTCGAGCGGACCAAATTATCATGAGCTCAGATCATGTTTGCCTGGTATAGCTCCAGATTCTAGCGTGCTTCTAACCATTTTCCTTTGAGGGCTTATAATTCTATAAGTTTCAGCTTAGCCTTGTCTTTAACTTTAATCTTGTTAGTGACGACAACTCTGAGAGATGATATCTTAACTTCCGCGGAGTATGGCTTCGAACACATACACGAGAAAATAAAGTGTACATTGTGTGGGAGTCCAAAACGTTTTTTAGTAGGCTCACAAAGCTTCTAATAACTTCTCGTGCCATCCCTTCTTATTTTTGTTCAGTGTTTTCTTTATGATTTGCGCGAGTTTCTTATTAAAGGCCTCGACTAAGCCGTTTACTTTATGGTAGTAAATGGTTGAGAATCTCCAATCTTTCCCATATTGCTGGAAGTAATTGTTGATTTTTGTGCTCTTGAAGGCTGACCCATTGTCTGAAATTATCCTACGTGGAACACTGAAATGATAGGCAATCTAACTTTTGAAGAACTGTAGTACATGGTGCATTGTGACCTCTCCTAACGACACTGCCTCTACCCACTTGGATAAGTAATCTGCAGCTACAAGAATAAACCTGTGTCATTAAAAAACATATGGTCTATCATAAACTATGTCCGTGCCCCAACACTCGAATGACCAAGAGGCGACGGTTAAGTGTAGCACATTCAGAGGTTGGTGCAAGACCACTCCAGGCACCTAGCATAGTTTACACTCTATGATTGTATCCATGCACTCTATTATTGTTGCTTGCCAATAATATCTGAGTTTCTTAAACATCGTCCTCATTTTTGCCCCTGACTAGTGAGCACCAAAAACTATGACATGTACTTCTTTGATGATATCCTCTGACTACTAATCTTAGACATCGCAGCCCCATCTGATCGAAGGATATTATGTATAAAACATTACTTACCAAGGCATATAACATGGCTCTTCTCATGACATGATATGCATCAGACTTTTTCTCTGGTAGTTCTCCTATTTGCAAATATTCAATCAATGGTCTGCGCCAATCTTCAGTAATAATTGCTACCGCAACTATTATCGCTATTTCTATTCTAGGCTTGTGTAGATTGTTGAGGATGATCTTGGACAAAATTCAATGTCCTTGGACTGTAATGTTAATAGAAACCCTCAGTGGACATGCCAATCCCTGAGCAAGGTTGGCTAAAGCGTTGACACGCCATTGTCTCCTCAAGGAATCATATACAGTGTCACACTGGGAATCTGTTCCAGTAATGTCATTGTATATTGTTGATATTTTGCTAATCTTAGATTCAAAATATTTTACTGTCCAACAACCTATTGAATGATGAGTTGTGAGTCGATATAGATGGCAAAATCTGCTATGTCCATCGAGATTGCCAATTCTAATCAGTTGATTAGTGCTTCATACACTGCTTAATTATTTGTAAATGACTCTACCAGGTGGTACCAAAATCTAAACATTCTGTTATTCGATGTAATGAAGTTCTAACCAACTCCTACTTTGCCTGACACAATTGTTTTTGACCCTTTATCTTTCCTGACTTAAAAAGCTCCAAAGAAGTACATCTCCCAATGTATGTCACTACACTGTTCCACTTATATTATCTGCTCATCTGATAGATCTTCATTGAGAGGGAAAACAATTAGAAGTTGGTGTGTTGTTATAAATTCTGCCATAATTTGTCCTTTGATAGCTCAAAGGGGTACGAAAGTTATATTAAATTGCAATTAAATCATCGACCACCTTGCTAAACATCCAAAAAGTGTTAGTCGGGTCAACAAATATTACAATGGATTAACTTCTGACATAAGTGTAATTTTACGAGAAAGCATGTAATGCCTAAGCTTTTGAGTGGTGAAAATTAAAGCTAGACAATGCTTCTAATGGGAGGATACTTTACCTCTGTAGGTATTAGACGTAGATTTAAGTTGTAGAGCTTGTTTCCCTTACTCTCATCATTGACCTTAGCTAGCAGGGCTCCAAGAGAATCATCTAAGGCTACAGTAAAAAGTATCAATGGTTTTTCAGAGATAGGAGCTACCAAAATAGCAGGTACCATTAGATACTGCTTGGCGTCCTCGAAGGCCCACTAGCATTTCTCTGCCTGAGCGAATTTAACATCCTTTTGAATTAATGTCGAGAAGGGTTGACACTTGTTTGAGATACTAAAAATAAAGCATTTCAGGTATGCCAATTTACCATGAAAGGTACGTAGTTGTTTAAATTTTTTAGGAGGAGGCATTTCCAAGCTAGCTTTAATCTTATCTGGGTTGATCTCGATTCCCCGATGATAGACAAGGAATCCTAAAATTTTCTAGGAGGGAACGTCAAAGGTGCACTTTAATGGATTTATGATAAGATTATATTGTCATAATCATTCGAACTTGATCCTCAAATCATACAAGTATTATGTTTTCTATTTAATTTTGATGACCAGGTTGTCTACGTAGAACTACACCTGATTGTGGAAGAGGTTATCAAAAATCATCATCATAGCTCATTTATATGTTGCTTGGGCATTCTTTAATCCAAACAAAATCACTGTGTAACAAAAGATCCCAATTGTCATTCTAAAGGCTGTAAGTACTGCATCTTCTGGTGTCATCTTGATTTGATTATAACCTGACAATTCCCCTATGAAAGAGAAGATCTGATGTGTCAATGCAATGTCCACCATTAACTCTGGTATCGGTAGTGGGAACTTATCCTTTAGACATGCTTTATTTAAGTCCCTTAAATCGACACACAAATGGATTTGTCCATCTTTCTTTTCAACTGATTGGATATTGGCTAGCAATGCTGGGTATTGTTCTTTCCGTACAAAGTTAGTGTTTTTTAACTTCTCCCCTCGATAATGACTTTTTGCTCTATCTCAAGACGCATTATTCTTGGAGCTTGTTTTACTGGAGTCATATCTTTTTCCACCTCGAGCTTGTGCTTTGTGACTTTTTTAGACAGTCTTGGCATTCCATCGTAGCTCAAGGCAAAGAAGTATTTAAATTCACACAATCACTTGATCAACTCTGTAGATTCTTCCTTGCTGAGTAGCGAACTTATGAAAGTAGGTCGGGGCTGCTCCTATGTCTTGAGTTTGATTTCCTTTAACTTGTCAATGGTTTATTTAATTTTATAATGAAATTTGGGTGGAGCTTCATCTATCAACTGATCTTCAAAGTCTTCCTCCACATCGAGATAATCCTCCTCCAACTCGCTAGTAACAACCATACAAAATTTTTTGTCATCGACTGGTCCTACATACCAAACCTAAGACCCTCTTTGGAATTGAGAGTTTAACTTTTGACATTCCATAACTTCTCATAAATCTGTAGCTTATCCTTCATTATTTTCTTTGGCACATGTCGCTGTTGATTTAGCTTTTGAACATAAGGGGAATGTAGCCAAATGACAATTCCATTAATTGATTTTAGTCCTCTTCCAAATTTACATGATTTTCAGAACTAGTAACAAGAGAAGAATGGTAGAACTTGTTCAGCTTAAAACCAATACTATGAAATTCCTTGACCTCTAGACTCTCGATCTTTTGAGGGTGGATCGGAGTAAGGGTCATGAAATGCACGTAGTGTTTGATCAGATCTTACACTGACTCGTATTCACTTTTCTCCACATATGGCAAGGGTATCTCAAACTTTGGTTTCTTCTATTTTATTATCATCATCTCTTCATCAGAACTTTCTTCCACATCAATGCTGATGGTCGACCTCGTCCGTTCAACAATTGTGTTGGTTTCTTCCTCGTCCACGTCCCCAACCTAGATCTCAAGCGTGCGGGCTAAAAGAACCTCTACCAGCTCATTTTGAAGAAATGGTAGTAGATCATTGAAGTAGAGTGGAATGCCCTTTCTCATGTGAACCTTCTGAATCTTCCATTTCCTTCATCAAAACTTCTCAAGAAAGGACATTACTATTTGGAGGAGCATAATAGGCAGCATCTTCATGGACGCCTACTTCATGAACTGAGAAGAGTTGTAAATCCCCTTTGATGCTAAGTTCTTGTCCTTTCTTGAAATAGTTGATACAATAGTGTAGTGATGACGAAACCATGTTATGCTCGTGTAGCCAATGTCGACCAAGCAAGCCATTGAAAGAGGTCTCTGCGTCAATGTTATAGAACTTTGTGGTTGTCACTAGCTCTCCAACATTCATTAGTAGTGTAATTGATCAAATACCTCTCTCTCCTTTCTGGTTAAATTCTCCTAGATCATCCTATTGGCAGTGAGCTCATAAACATCAATGTCTAAGTAAGCTAATGTTCATAGACTCATTAAGTTGAGTGATGCTCCTAGATCTACCAAAACTCTAGAAAGTACAAATCTATCAAAATTAACTAAAATGTTGAGCAGCCGAATATGATCGGTGGTACCAACCAATAGATCTTTGTCAGTGAAATTTACCTCAGGCTATTCCTTTAAGGAACAAACTTCATTTGAGGCTTTGCTGACCAACTAAGCTAAGCAAATTTTTGGGTCAAGCAAAGCTATAACCAGAGCTTCCCTCAACTCCTTTTATAGGATCAGAGCATTGTAGATGCTTAATTTGGCCAACAACCTCCTAAGATGAGCTATTATGTTATAATCCACCTTGTATGTTCCTCTAATTTTACTTGGAATTGATATTTTTTCTATCAGTGGAGGCACCTATTCGTGAGTAACTATTTTCTTTCCTTTATCTATTGGAGCCATTCTCGGGGGTTAAACATTTCCACTCCTTAGATTTATTTTTGTAATTTTTTCTTCTTATTTTTTTGATGTTGAAGGCAAAACTTTCGGTGTTTCTTTTATATTAGAAAAATCTAAATTGATGGTGAGTGGTGCACCTTGGCATTCAAGGACGGGTTCCTTGCTCTTGAAACTATGGTAACTGATATCATCGGCATCTTCTTCATTGTTGTTGATGGGTTGATCGGACATAGGTACGGTTTGAGAATTTATCTGGGCATCAAGATTGGGGTTAGATTTATCACAGTAAGTTACGTCATCACTATTGACTGTTAAAATGCAGTTGAAATCATAATTATTATATTCAACAGACCCGAGAGGGGAAAAAAGATAATCATACACAGTCAAGGGTTTGAGGATTTTCTCCTGCGAATCTGAGACAACCAATCTAATAGAGGTAACGTCTATCCTACCCCTTGCACTATCAGTCTTTACAATCACATCTTTGTTCCTCTCCGGTTGCAACAACTTTTCTGGAGAAATCTCCAACTTGGGCTTGACATGCTGTAGAATCAAAATGTTGGCTTGTGCTGAAGAGGCCTGAATCTAATCAAGTATCTACTTGGACAATCTACTCCAAACATTGCTCCAACTATATTCCTCTAAATATGGCTCTATCGGGTAATTGGTTCGACTGAAATCATTTTTACAGAACCTCTTTCAGGTTCTTTTAAATATTCTATCAGAATCGTTATATTCCCATCTTTAAGAGTAGTCTCAAGCCAATTCTTGAAACTGAAAGAACTCTCTATGGTATGTCCGAGTAGCCTGTTGTATGGACAGTAGATGGGCTGGTATTCCTTATCAAAACCTTCTGGCTTCTTCTGCTCGGGCAGCCTGAACGTGAACCTCTTTGTTGACCACTTTTTGTTGAGGTCTAGTTTTTCCTCTTTAGTAGCCTAGAGTCTAGCCATAGGACTTTTTTGTTGACTATTCTTAGAGGACTAGAAAGGAACCCTCACCATTTGAAATTCAAAATTTATCTTTACTCAACTTGAAGTCCCATATACTGGTCCTAACCTATAACACTTAGTAGGTGGGGCCACAATAGGGTAGCTCAAGGAGAGTTCCCATAGGATTCCTTGGCCTTAGGGTTGACTCTGGGTGTTGGTCTTGAGCTAGTGTATACACTATCACTCACTTGCACATTACACCCCACTCACAACCTCAAACCCAAATTTGTTAACTTTGAGCCCCTGTCCTTTTTGGAAACTCATGTAGATGGTCCCTTAGACCCATTAGCCCTAGGTTAGGGTTTTGATAAGACAAATACAAAGAGGACCCAAATTGAGATTACATTGGTACAAAGCTCAAATAGAATAGTTGGCACCTCAATTTCACCAAGATACCTAACTTAGCCTTTTGCCCACCCCCCAAATGTACCCAATTTACCAAAACACCCCCAAACCCTAAGTTTCACCAAAATTCCCAATTTCACCCAAAATACCCAAAATTTGTTGAAAAGTCATCTCAAACCATTTGAAATTACCCAAATTGCTCAAGACCTCCCAACAACAACAACAACAACAGCAACAACAACAAAGACTTAATCCCACTACATGGGGTCTACTACATGAACTCTTTTTCTCTACTTCATCCTATTTAGTGTCGTATTTTCATTTAGTTCTAGTAAATTAAGATCATTTTTAATACAAAAAGTCGAATCTAAAACATCTACTCTCCTAATCGGATCATCAGATGGTCAACGTTTAATATGAACAAACCATCTAAGACTACTTTCTCAAATTTTGTCCATCATAGGAGCTACACTAACCCTATCATGAATATATTCATTTCACATTTTGACTCAAGACCTCCCAAGTTGCCAAAGTTATCAAAATTCCCCCAAAATTGCCAAAATTAATAAAATTTCCTTGGTGGCCCAAAATTTCCATAAAACCTTCAAAATCATTTCAAATACCCCAAAATCAATTTGGACCATTCAATTAAACTCAATTTGATCAATTTGATAAATTTTGACCAAAAGCCCCAAATTGCCTTTAAAGACCCAATTACCCCCAATTCACCCCAAATGTCCAGCATTTTGGTTCCAAATTTTCCTAATTTTAATTCTAAACTCAAATTCATCCTAAGAAAAACTCAAATAAGACCAAATCCCAACTCAATTGATCCATACTTTGAGCCCAATTTTACCAAAATCCAAAGCCCCCAATTTTGCCCCAATTTTGCCAAGTCTCCAAATGTCACCAAATTGAATGCCCAAATCCCAAAATGGACACCCAATTAATGTTGATAGCTTTTCATAACATCTCTTTAGACCATTTTGAACTCTTAATTTGGACTTAGCCCAACTCTAGCCTAACTTAAACCCAAGTCTAACCCAACATCCCCAAATTGATCAAAAGTCCATAATCCCTCAAATTGACCCTCCAAATCAATTGAAAATCACTACAATTATTTTCCAAACACTTTAAGACCATCATCTATACCATCTTGATCAATAAATTGAGTCCAATGCCATGGCTAGCCCAACCCAAACCCAACTTCGAACCAATTTGATCCAAATTTAACCTATGCACCCAAATTGACCAACCAAGGACCACTCCAGCCACCAAGTGCACACTAGTGACTAGGCTAGTCTCACCTAGCCCACCCTACATGAGCTATGGAGCAACGGTCACTTGATTTAAGGAATTTCACCCAATATTTGCCCAAAACATTAAATATCGATGTCATCATTGCTTACACTTGGGAGTTAATCATAATTAGCCACCCCTGACCCCTCTGAGCTAAAAGGTGACCGCACCTTCGCCAACCAAAAACTCTGTCACCGGAAATAGTCACCTGAAAGGAGTCCAAGTTGGCCAAAAACCAATATTGAACTCACCTGAGTTGGCTAAGCTTGATTGGTTGTTAGGGCCTTTCTTCCCTCCACCTAAGCAACACCCTAGCCATCTAAGCTTGGCCTGAGAGCCACCAGAGCCTCCTCCATTTAAACTGCCCCATCCATGGCCATAAAAAAAGAGTTAGCAAATTCTTTGGGGAAACTCTGTCTAATTGCTTCCAGAGACTCTCAAAGAACTCCTCAGCTCAATCCCACTATTTTCCCCTTATAGTTCCCACTGTGAGAGCTCAATCTTGAGTTCAAAATTTCCGCCCAAACCAGGACATATTTTCCCACACCTCCAAAGTCCACCAAAGTTCAACTAACTATACCCACACTATCACTAGAGTGAGAGGATTTGATTCCCCATAGAAGCCCCATCATAAACATCCTATAACCTAGCTCTAGATCAACACCTAAAAACAACCTTGATCAAAATCATACCTAGACAATTCACTAAGGTCTAGGAGTTCATCTAGAGGTTCACTAGATTAAATTAAAGCTGATACAACCATCTGATTGAGGCCTCCCCTCTCAGATAAATGTATAAATCTCTAACCCTAATCTGAGACTATTTTGATTCTCCATACGTTTTTTCTATATCTCATACCCTATAAGCAATATAAAAATGTTAATCTCAAGTAGATTAAGATTTAGAAACAAACCTCATGCAAATTGTTTGAGTCTTGAGGGAGATCTTGGGGTTTTAAGTTGAACGACTTACGGGTGAGATCACTTAGGGACAATGGCAGAGAGCCGTCTGATCGTCCGTTTATTTGATGAACGAAGGAGATCAAGCCACTCTTGGCATGTGACTCGTGGGATGCATGGCAGCTGATGTGTCTGACAACATCAAATGGTGGAGCACCACGTGTAAAGCTCGGAGCGGACAAGGTTGACGCAGCAACTGAGCTGGAAAACCAGAAATATATGGATTTTTTTATTTATTTTAATTCCAAAACTTTAAAAAAACATAAATTTGTTTAGAAAAATCATAAAAAAATAATAATAATGGCCTCTTGCTCAGTGAACAGAGGAGCATAATGTGGACCAAAAATAAAAATTATTTCTTGAATCTTTGATGTTTAATTAACTAAATACTCTTTGCAGTAATTCAATTCATTATGCCTAAGCATTGCTCACAATAGCTTAAAATTTTGAGGTTTTGTTCCTCATGGCAGAGGCTGTGTTCTCTAATTTTTTCAAGGTCAGAGGAAAATATTGTGCTTCTAACCCTAATTGTCAAGCTAAGATGGCTATTTTTACTTAAATTAGTTGTATAAATTGAAATTTCACTTGAAAAATTATGGGATAAATTTTGTAGTCTTCTTGTTGTGAGAGAAGCTTAGGAAAAATATCATGATGGCTTGAATAATTTTCTAAATTTTTCTATTTAATTAAGTTTGTATATCTTGTACTAATTTATGTAAATTAAAAAAATAATAAGAAATCAACAAAATCAATTCTACATTCTGTGCAAAAATCTTGTTAATCCACTGTAAAAATTAAAAAACTACTAAGACTCATTAAAAGTTTTAGCATTGCAATAAAAGTTTAAGCACTAGACTTGATGTTCTAAGAAACATTGTATTTTTGTAGAAAAATAATTATTGTAAATGAAGTACACTTAAGAAAATTATAAAAAAGTGGTTTTCTAATTCCATGTGATCGGGAGCACTTATAAAAAATAAGTCATTTTTGATAACATATTTAATTTTTAGCCTATGTTTTGAAGTAAAATAATTCAAAATAGTTAAAAATTTAAAAAATACAAAAATATTTAAAAATGTGCTTAATTGCTTTCTGGTCACTTAAGACTCATTAAAACTATTTTTTCTAATTTATCTAAGTTAAAAAATAAATTTCTAAAGCCTTAAAAGGCATTTTTTCTATTTTCTCATTAAAATAATTATAATAAATAAGTTAAAAAATCATTAAAATGTAAAATTTGTTTCTCTGAGTTCTTTGGACTCTAAGAGGTTTATAAAAATATAAAAAAAAAATTTGTAAATAAAACATCTTTTTCATTCAAAGTAAATCATAAAAAACAATAGATAATTTAATTAAAGATTTGATTCAAAATATCATGAAATTTTTTCTAAGTATTTCTTTGACCTAAGGAAACCTTTAATAACTTTTCCATAAACCAAAAACTTTATTTTGATTGGTTAAATAAATTAATTTATAAAATACTATTTTCTAAAGTTAAAAAAGTATCATAATTATTTAAATTAAATTCTTAAAACCACATTTTTCTCCTATGATGTTTTAATTACTCTATAGATATGACACTCTAAATCTCTTAGTTCATTTGAGTTGTGCTTAATCAGTTATGAGGTGAGAGCCCCAAGGGTAAAGTGGTCATTTTGGATTTTAGTCCCTTAATCAAAATTTAAGATTAGTACAAAGGGAAAATGGGTAATTTTGATTATAATGAGTATGTTTGGATGACTGAAACAAAATGGGTGAAATGTAGAGACCATCTTTCCACCTTTGCATGGTAAGAATAAATTTATAAATTTTGTAAATAATTGAATTTGGAAGTTAATCAAAATCAAATGTTTGCCGAGTGATTGCCTTAAGCTAAAGAGATGATGTTTCACTTATGATTAAGTCCACAATTAATGATGATCTAAATTTTTAATCAGAATCCACATCACCTAAATTAAAGTTCAAACCTTTGTTAATTTTTCTCCCTTTAGATTTATTAAAGGGCTTGGTAGTGATCTAGGCTTGATATTTAATTCATTTGATGGGATTTAGAGGATAATATGATTGATGATTAGCACTACAAGCCCAACTTTATTGTTGGGTACAAAAGTCCTTAATGACTGGGAACTTGCCTTAGAGGCATTCACCTACATAATTTTTAAGTAATGTATCAACTGATTAATTGAGTACCCTGTCCTCGGGACGATTAAAATGTTAAAGTTTACCGAGTAATGGGGTAACTTTAATTTAGCATGGGATGATCAACAAAACAATATGATAAGTTCAAAATGAATTCAAATGCTTCAAGAGATATTTCAAATGCTTCAAGAGATATTTAAAATCCGAGGATATAGTCCCTATCCTTAGTAACAAACCCTCAAAATTTTAAGCCATGGTGAGCAATACTTGATCATAATGAATTAAATTACTCTAGAGGGTGTTTTTCTTTTATTTCTATGATTTCTCTATAGAAAGATATGGATTTTTGGAGTTCAAGTATTAAAATAAATTAAGAAAATTTATATTTTTCTACTTATCCACGCAGCGCAAACTCATCATACGACAGCTCCGAACTCCCATTTGTTGTGCTTTCCACCTAAGCATGCCACGCAGCCCATGGTTCATGCACTGAGAATCTGTTCACCTTGATCTCCTCCTTCCGTTGGATACATGTGCGATTAGATGGCTCGCCGTTATCGTCCCCAAGTGACCTAACCCATAAGCTATTCACACTAAAACCTTAAGATCTCTACCTAGACTCAACCAAATCACATGGGGTTTGATTTTAAACCACAAATATATGGTTAATCAAGTATGAAATCAAGCCATTGCAAATGGAGAATCAAAAGAAGATCTGGCTATGGTTGGAGCTCAATACCTTTGTCTGAGAGGGGAGGCTTAAATCAGATGGCTGTGGTAGGTTTGATTGGATCCAATGAACCTTTGGATGAAGTCTTAAGCCCTGGTGAATTGTCTAAGTAAAATTTTGATTAAACTTGATTTCAGGTGTTGGTGTAGAGCTAGGTTAGAGGCTATTTAAGAGAGGGCTTTTGTGGGCGATCAACTCCTTTCACTTTGGACATGATGTGGGCATAATTAATTGGAGTTTGGTTCACTGTGAAGCTTTTAATAAATGTGTTATGGCTTTGGCCTAATTTTGAGCTCAAAATTGAACTCTCACAGAGGAAATCAGAGGGGGAAGATGGTTAGCTTGAGGTTAGGGATGGTTATTGAATCTCTGGTGAGATTTTTGAAGAGTTTCCTCGAGGATTTAGAACTCCTCCCTTTTGGTCATGAAGGGGTTTGATTAAATAGAGGAGATTGGTCTAGCCACCAGGGCCGTTGATGGGTGCAAAAAGCTGCTTAGGTGGAGGGCCGAGGAGCTCTAAAGAGCAGTTAGGATGAGCTGGCCTCTAGGGTTGAAATTAGGTTTGATTTAGGGGTGGTGGCTCAAGGTTTTGGCATTTTATGATGAGTAGGTTGGTTGGCTAGAACAAGGGAGGCGTTCAGCTTGTCAGATGAGCCAGCGGGAGGTTTAATTATGGTTTACCACTAATGGCTAGTGAGGATGGTATGGATATTTTATTTTAGACTAAAAAATGTGATAAGATCCCTTAAATTAGGGGACCTTTGGTCCATAGCTCACCAAAATGGTTTAAGGTGGCTTAGCTTGGTCAACAAAGTGTGATTAGTGGTTGTGGTAACATCAAATTGGTGACTTTGGCATGGCTATGTCAATTTTAGTAAAGGGGTTCAATTTGTTCTAAAATGGCCAGAAGTTTGGTTTGGGTTAGGCTAGTCCTAACATTGAGCTCAATTGATTGCTCAATATTTTGCAGATGATTGTCATGAGAGATTTGGAACAGATTTAGAGTGATTTTGAATGATTTGGAGGTTAAATTTGATGGGTTTTGGTCATTTAGTCAATTTGGGGGTGTTGGATTGGACTTGGTTTAGGTTAGGATAAGGTTGGGTTAGGTCCAAATTGATGGTTCAAAATGGTCTAAATGAATTTCATAAAGAGTTTTCAACATAAACTGGGTGTCAATTTTTGGGTTAGGGCATTTAATTTGGTGGAATTTTTTGGTGGAATTTGGAGACGGTGGAATTTGGAGACAACCAATTTGGGGAAATTTTGGGGATTTTGAATGTGGGTTGGAATTGAGTGAAATGGAGGCTTCACCAAGGATAATTGAAGGTACAATTTGATGTGTAGGAT
This sequence comes from Phalaenopsis equestris, assembly GCF_001263595.1. Taxonomy (NCBI): domain Eukaryota; kingdom Viridiplantae; phylum Streptophyta; class Magnoliopsida; order Asparagales; family Orchidaceae; genus Phalaenopsis; species Phalaenopsis equestris. The sequence continues at coordinate 4,723 of NW_018250625.1, read as the reverse complement.
TTATAGGAAGAATTTGGGATTCAAATTGGGGCGATTGAGTGGATCATAGAGTTTAATTAGGTGAGATTAAGTCTTGGGGTCAACTTTGGGGGTTTAATTTGGATCAAAATTGAGCTCAAATCATGAGTCAATTAGGCTTAGATTCAATTTTAATTGATCATATGAAAGATAAATTTGAGTTTATAATTCAAATTGGGGATTTTTGGGGCAAAATTGATGGGTTTGTGAAGTGAATTTGGAGAAATTGGGTCTTTAAAGACAATTTGGGGCTTTTGGTCAAATTGGGTTTAATTAAAGGGTCCAAATTGGTTTTGGGGACATTTGAAAGAATTTTGAGGGTTTGGGGAAAGTTTTGGACTATCAAGCGTATTTTTTTAATTTTGGCTAATTTGAGGGTATTTTGGTAATTTTAGAATTTTTGGGATGTTTTAGACAATTTGGGTAGTCTCAAAAGGGATTTTTTAATAAGTTTGGGTATTTTGGATGAATTTGGGAATTTTGGTCAAATTTAAGGTTTCAAGTGCATTTAGGTAATTTGGGTGCATTTGGCGGTAAAAGGCAAAGTTGGATGTTTTGATAGAATTGGGGTGCCAACCACCTTATATGAGCTATGGACCAATGAAATCCCCATTTGGGTCCTTTATGTACTGGTCTTAGCTAAACCCCAGCTAGGGTAAGTGGGTCTAGGGGACCATCTGCATGAGTTTCCCAAAAGATCAAGGGATCAAAGTCAACAAATCTAGGTTTTAGGGTTGTGTGTGAAAGTTGGTGCAAGTGAGTGCAAGTGACTGAACTAGCTCCAGACCAAAACCCAGGGTCAACCTTAAGGCTAAGCAATCCTATGGAGACCCCCATTAAGCTTTCTCTATAGTGGCTCCACCTAGAATTTGCTATAGGTTAGGACCAATATATGGAACTTCAAGTTGAGCACAGAAGAGTTTAGAGTTTCTAAAGGTGAGGGTTCCTTTTGTAGTTTTCTAGAGATAGTCAACAATCAAATTTTATGGCTAGACCCTAGGCTACTAAAGCAGAAAAACTACACCTCAAACAAAAGTGAAGTCAAAAGTTGTAGAGCACATTTTCCTTACCCTCGTCATTGACGGAGCTAGCTGAGCTCTGAGAGAGTCGTCTAAGGCCTTGGTATAGAGCATCAATGGATTTCGCGGGATAGCGGCTACCAAAATAGAAGGTTTCATTGAATATAGCTTAACATTCTCAAAAGCCCACTAGCATTTCTCTTCCTAAACAAATTTGGCGTCATTTTTAATTAATGCCGATAAGGGCTGGAACCTACTGGAGAGATTAAAAAAAAAGCATCTCAGATATGCCAACTTCCCTTGGAAGGAACATAGCTATTTCAATGTATTGGGAGGAGGCATTTCTAAGATAGCTTTAATCTTATCATGGTCGATCTCGATTTCCCGATGACGGACAATGAATCCTAGAAATTTTATAGAGGTAACTCCAAAGGAACACTTTAAGGGATTCATCTTCAGATTATGTTGTTGTAATCGTTTGAACATGATCCTCAAATCATACAAATGACGTATTTTTTGTTTACTCTTAATGACCAATCATCCACATAGCATTCTACTTGGTTGTGAAGGAGGTTATCGAAAAATTTTTTCATAGCTCGTTGATATGTTTCTCCAGTGTTCTTTAACCGGAATGGCATCACTGTGTAGCAAAATATCTCAATCGGTGTTCTGAAGCTGTAAGTGTTGCATCTTATGTAGCTATCTTGATTTGGTTGTATCCCAATGATCCATCCATGAATGAGAAAATCTCATGTGTCGGTGTGATGTCCACCATCATTTCTAGTATCGACAATGGAAATTCATCTTTTGGACTTGCTTTGTTCAAGTCCCTGAAGTTGACGGAAACATGGATCTATCCATTTTTCTTTTTAACGGGCACAATGTTGGCTAACAATCTGTGGTATTGGTCTTCTCTTACAAAGTTAGCGTCTATTAATTTCTTCACCTTGATGATAACTTTTTGTTCTATTTCTAGGCACATTCTTGTGGGAGCTTATTTCACTAGAGTTTTATCTTTGTCCACCCAAAGTTTATGAACTGCAACTTCTGCTGACAGTTCTGGCATTTCATCATAGCTCTAGATAAAGCAGTCTTTAAATTTTGAATGTAACTTTATCAGCTCCATGGATTCTTCCTGGTTGAGTAAGGAACTTATGAAGGTGGGTTGGGACTGCTTCTTAGATTTATGCAGTCCCGAGGTTAATTTCTTTCAATTCATCAACTGTTGACTTAATTTATTCTTCAAATTTTGGCAGAGCATCTTCTATCAGCTGATCGGTTGATTCATCCTCCACATTGAAGGAATCCTCTTCTGACACACTAGTAACAACCATGCAAAAGTCTGAATCATTGACTGGTCCCACTGTAGCAAATTCGAGACCTTCTTTCAAATTGGGAGTTGGACTACTAACATTCCATAATTTTTTAAAAAGTTGTAACTTATCTTGGAACATTTATTTTGGAAAATATACCCGTTGAATTAACTTTTGTACACAAGGAGAGAAGTAACCAAAAGGTAATTCCATTAATTCATTAGAATCCTTATCCAAATTTACATGATTTTCAAGATTAACGCGGATAGAAGAACAATAAAATTTGATAAGCTTTGAACCAGCACTACGAACTTCCTTGACCTCTAAACTCTTAACCTTTTGAGGGTGAATCAATGTAAGATTCATGGCGTTCACATAGTGGTTTATCATCATACATTGTCTTGTACCTGCTTTTCTCCAAGTATTCCAAGTATATCTCGTCTTGTGGTTTCTTCTATTTTAACATCATCATTTCTTCCTCAAGACTTTCTTCATTAGAACTTTCTTCCATGTCGATGTTGATGGTTAACCTAGTCCGTTAAATAATCTTGTTGGTTCTTCCTCATCCACGTCCCTAGACTCGACCTAGGGTGTATCGGCTAAAAGAACCTCTACCAGCTTGTTGTGAAGAAATAGTAGTAGAGAAATAAGAAATAGTAGTAGATTGTTGAAGCGGAGTTGAATGGCCTCTTCTTTGTGATTCTTCTGAATCTTTACTTTTTATTTGTAACAATTTCACGAGAAAACACATTTCTTTAGAGGCATGTAATAAGCAGCGTCTTCATGAATGCCAACTTCACGAACTGAAAATGGTTGCAACTCTCCCTTGATGCAATGCTCTTGTCCTTCCTTGTAATACTTAATGCATTGGGGTAGAGAGACGGAACCATGTTGTGTTTGTGTATCCATGATCGACCAAGTAGAGCATTCAAAGAGCTCTCAGCATCGATGATATTTCTCCGACTTTCGTAAATAACGTAATTGATACAAGGGCACTCTCTCCCTTTTGGTTAAATCCTCTTAAAATAATTTAACCTATCGTAAGCTCTTGAGCCTTAATGTCTAAATAGGCCAATGTCTGTAGGCTCATAAAGCTGAGTGATGCTTCAAGATCTACCAAAAATTTGGATAATATGAATCTACTGATGTTAACGGAAATGTAGAGTGATCAGTAATGGTCAACAGTACCAAGCAACAAGTCTTCATCTATAAAGGTTAACCCAAGCTGTTCTTTTAAAGAGTAAACTTCATCCGAGGATGTGCTAGCTAACTGAGCTAAGAAAATCTCTAAATCAAGAAAAGTTGTAACCAGAGACTCCCTCATCTCCTTTAATAGGATTAAAGCATCATAGATGCTTAGTTTGGCTGGTATCTTCCTAAGATGAGCTAGCACGTTATAATCCACTTTATACAATCCTCTGATTTCCACTTGGTCATGTGTCTCTTCCACTGGCAAAAGTGTAGGTAATGCTTCTTAAGTTACTATTGACTTCTCTTTATCTGTCGGAGTTGTTCTCAGGGGCAATACCTTTCCACTTATTAAGTTCACTTCTGCTAATTCTTCATCTTGAGATGTTGTAGGCAAATCTTTCGGTGCTTCTTTTTCGTCAGAAAGATCCAAGTTCATAGCGAGTGGTGCACCGTGGCACTTGATGATTGATTCCTCACTCCCGATGCTATCATAATTGGTATTGTCGATATCTTCTTCAGTTTTGTTAACGGGTTCATTGAACTTAAGTACAATTTGAAGATTGACTTGGGAATCGAGATTTAAGTTAGATTGAAAAAAATTAGTTACGTCATCACTAGACACAGTTAAAACATAGCCAAAATCATAGTCATTTTATTCATAAGGCCCCGAAGGGGCAAGAAGACATTCATACATGGTCAAGGCTTCAAGGATTTTCTTCCCCAAATCCGAGACAACTAGTCTAGCATAAGCAGCCCCTATCCTACCCCCCGTGCTTCAATCTTCATGACGTCACTCACTTCTTTTGCTTCTGGTTATTTCAATTTCCTTGACGTATTTCTATCTTGGGCTGAACAGGTTGTAGACTCTGGATGATGGGCCACACTGAAGCAGTCTGAATCTGAGTTAGTATTTTATTAGACGATTTGTTCCAAACTGTACTCCATCCATTTTCTCTGAATACAGGTTTATCGGAGTGATTGGCTCACCAAAATCATATTCACAGAACCTTTTTCAGGTTCTAATTTTTTTGAGATTGTTATATTCCCTTCTTTAAGGTTCTTCTTGAGCCAATACTTAAAGATAAAATAATCCTCTATAGTGTGTCCAAGCATCTTATGATATGAGCAATAATTAGGTTGATCCCTTTTATTGACCTCTTCAGGTTTCTTTGGATCTGGTAA
>NW_018250624.1:201156-201985 GCF_001263595.1 Phalaenopsis equestris | reverse complement strand
CTAATTAACATTTAGGCCTAATTTAAAGAGGGAAACTAGGTAACCTCTAATCTTAATCAATTTATTTGATGCTTGAAACACAAGGGGTTAATTGGTAGAAACCACTCTGGCTTTCCCAATTAAGATTGATAAAATTTCTAAACTAATCAAAATTTGGAAGCTTAACAAAATTAAATGATCTTGGACTTAGGGGTATGACTTTTGAAGTCAATAATTAATCAATTTAATACCCCTATTTTGATTTTCAAATAGAATCCAAATCATGAATCATGACCACTTAAAACTTAACCCTCTCATTAAAACATTCACTTAGGTCTTAAGGGCTTAGTGGTGACTTGGCTAAATAGAAATTGACTAAAAGAGGATTAGAGAAATAAACATAACAAAATCAAACATCCTTGAAACATCATTAAGCCCAATTAGGACTAAAATTTGGCTAAGTGTTCAAATTACAATAACTTGCCCCTTTAAGGATCTTCACCCATATAGTTTTCAAAATTAAATGATAAATGATAATTACCCCTTTCTTAGGGATAATTGAGACATCGATGTTCACTGAGCATTAAGGATATTTACAGGATGGACCATTAAGCAAAATGATAAGTTTAAATGGACTCGAGGCTTTTCACTAGTGCGTGAGGGAGAGGCATGGACCTGTCTCCCCCTCTTAACTTGTTGGATACCTCAGAGGCCTATTAAACTTAATATTCTTTGCTTAAAGGAATCATCCTTAAACTCTTAAGGACTTAACAAAATACAACATAAAGTTAGGTAACCCCCCCAGAGCTTTACTTTTTCTGCTCTTCATAAATGCCCTCACATGCATTTT
>NW_018250624.1:200215-200495 GCF_001263595.1 Phalaenopsis equestris | reverse complement strand
TCCCATGGTTTAAATGAAATTATGGAACTCATTAAGTTGGGTTTAGTAAGTTCATTTGGACTAAGTGAATCCAATAGAAAGTAGTGATGCCGGAACGATGGAACCGGAGGATCCTAACCGGTGTTTCTCTAATCAACTTTAATATGCCTTCATAAAATTTAAAGAACTTCAATCATAGGGCCACCTAATTTGATATTATAACTTGACACACTAGATAACTCAAACTCATCGCGGTAGGAGCTTGGAGCTAGCTTGGTGGGCAGCACGGCCATCTTCAACA
>NW_018250624.1:190692-199570 GCF_001263595.1 Phalaenopsis equestris | reverse complement strand
AGCGGGTGACTGGTCTTCGATTCCAGCGACCGACAGCTTCTTACAGGCAACCCCACAAACAAACCAACCCCCGAAATAACGCCGATAGTGTCGTGCTCCACTTAAGGTGTTCTTAAGCCTATCTTGAAGATATTGTGTAGAGAATTGGATGTTGTATTCTATTTAAGGTGGTCTTAAGCCAATATTGAGAAATAATAATAGGGTACCGTGCTCCACTTAAGGTGGTCTTAAGCCTATCCCAAAGATATCGTGTAGAAAATCAGATGTCGTATTTTATTTAAGGTGGTCTTAAGCTGATCTCAATAAATGAGAATAAGGTGTCGCACTCCAATTAAGGTGGTCTTAATCCTATCTCAAAGATATTGTGTAGAGAATCGGATGTCATATTCCATTTAAGGTGGTGTTAAGAAGATCTAGAGAAATGAGAATAGGGTGTCGCACTCCACATAAGGTAGTTTTAAGCCTTGCTGAAAGATATCATGTAGAGAATCAGATATCGTATTCCATTTAAGGTGGTCTTAAGCAGATTTTGAGAAATGAGAATAGGGTGTCGTGCTCCACTTAAGGTGTTATTAAGTCAATCTTGAATATATTGTGTCACATTAGGAAAGAAAACACAATGACTCACATCCAACCTAAGAGGTGATGAGCTACATTAGGGTGGAAAGCTTAGGGACTCACATCCAACCCTAGAGGTAGAGGAATGGAATTAGAATCCAAGTACTGATGCCAAGAACATTGTGAGAAGAGTGTACAGAGTTTGTGGTGTTGAATTTATGAATATGTGGAATGTGAAGTTTGACAGTGGTGAGAAAACCTTCGTGGGATTTGTGTGAGGAGTGTAAAACTCCATGTGGAATGTGAAAAAATTCGTGTAGAAGAGGAAATTCTTGCTACAAAAGTGCAAAGTGTGGAACATCAAATTTGAGAGAAACCCATTTATCATTTTTATCATCCTTTTCTTGTTGTATTTATCATCATTTTTACAATCAGCGTATCTTTTCAAATTTATTTTTCATTGATTAATTTTTCAATTTTGAATTTTAATTTTATTATTAAACTTTCTTTATATCATTGTTTGATTGTTATAATTTAAGAACAACACGTGGTCATGCGGCTTTTCATTAATCGTACAAAAAGGGAAATTCAACAAATATGTTGAAATCTTGAAAGAGATTTCATTAATTCTGCTTGAAATATGTAGTACAACTGATCATGCTGAAATTGTGAAAAGGCAACATGCTGAGTACATCTGAAACATCATATCATATCTGCTGCTCTGATGCAGTACAAAAATGTGACAACTTACTATCTGTCTGTCTGTCCTTTTTGTGGGGTAGGCTAGTGATCAATCTAACCTTATAAGCTACGCTTCGGGATAAAACTTCCTTTCACTTTCTGCAAGCATGTCTTAGGCTCGATTTACTTTTTTCTACTTTCATTATATCCTGATTATGTTTATATATGAATTTGATAGGATGTTATAGTCGTTGGTAGATTTAGCTTTTACCTTTTCTTCTTACTGCATTTTATGGAATTAATTGCAAAATATTTAAAAATTGAAGTTTGGGGGAGGAAGAAAAATAAATTTCAAAGTTAAACTTTATTGACCTCAAAGAAATTACAAATTAATTCTATTTATAAGGAGTTATTTTAAGATTATTAAAATTTTAAGTATAGAACTGCAATAGGAAAACTTAGTAAGGACTTTAGTAAAAAGGATGAAACTAAAGTTAAGATGTTTAGTAGAGAATAGTAGGAAAATGATTTTACTATTTATAGTAGGAAAAATTGAATTTTTGAAAAATTAAGGATTTTTAGATTAATACTTTTTAATGAATTTAGACTCTATTAAAAATTCTTTTTCTAATACTACATTTTAAGTTAAAGAAAGAAAATAAATTTTTAACTTTAGAAAAGGGATAGTGAAATTTAAAATTATTAAAGGCCTATCCAAGTATAATAATCCTTACATAGAGAAAAAAAAGAAAAAAAAGAGAAAAAAGAAAAAAAAAGAAGAGAAAAAGAGAAAGAAGAAAAAAAAAAAAAAAAAAAGAAAGGTATGAAAAAGGGAGGAGAAGCTTGAGGATTAGGATCTAATTATAAATTGATTTCAGTTGAATATTTCTTAGGAAGAAAACTTAGGATCAATCCTAAGCTCAATATCAAAAATTATTACTAAAATCATTTTTTTAGATGTCATAAATTCTGAAATTAATATTTTTCTAAGAATCCAAAGTTTGGAAAATGTACAATTATTTCTGAATTAAATAGAAAATTAAGATTTCTATAGTTTAAAACTAAATATTCTGATACTTTAGTTATCATCTAATTTATTGTAAATTCTTCTAAGTTGGACTATAACATTTCTAGTTGGCTAAGTTGGACTATAACATTTCTAGAACAAAATTTTAGTACATCTTAACAAAACTCACTAACATAAATCAACATATTTTTAAAGTTGTAGTGTTACTTGAGGACAAATAAAATTTAAGTTTGAGGGATTTTGACACACCTAAAAATTACCTACTTTTTACATATATTCCCATATATATTTTATGATCATTTTTAAGTATAATACACTTAAAAGGATGGTATTTGACAAATTCTTAGCTTCAGGTTCAAGAAATGGACATTTGGAGAAAAAGAAGCAAAAATGGGCAAAAATGGTGCAATTTAGAGCCAAAACGAGCAAGAAAGAAAATTCTGACTTGACACAATTCGATATGTCTTTCTATACTTAATCTCTGATCTTGAAATTATAGATGTGTAAAATTAATAAAGTTGACTCTGCTTTGCAGTGATGCCAAGAACTTGATACATTATTTATGAATAAGAAATTGAAACAATTTATGTTAGGATTCTACGCAAGTATACGTATCATTATCAAGTAATACATGACTATTTATTTTAGCCACAAATATCGATCACATGATGAAGGTGTAAATTTGTAATGAAAATTTAAATCAGGAAATTCACAACAATAAAGAAAATCTACTACACTAATTTCAAATGTTTAGGATGCTATCAACACTAAATTACCAACTACCAGCAAAACTGTAAAGCAAATCTAAGTATTAACTACCAAACAATATTTTAATGATGAAGTTATCCAATATGAGAAAGCATCTTTCTCACTATAATGAGTTTTTAGTTAAATGAGATAGATAAATGGTTTTACTATTTCTTGTGCCAAATAGGAGCAATTTTAATTTTGTACCATCAGTCAAGTGTTATGGAGAATCATTGGCTAATCTTAGTTTTAGTCTCTAAATCTGTGTTTAGGCTGGGAGGATACTGGCTCTCACTCTAGAGCTCCCACTTCCCTTCCCCTGAAGGCTAACTCTCTCTTTAGTTCTTAAACACTAAAATTAAATTGAGGATTTTAGTATGTCAGTTTAGAATCTCCAATTCTTTGCCTAGTAATATATATATATTTCCCTATTTATTTAAACTCAATTCCATGAAAAAAACACTCCTTCAAGGAATTGAATGTGATTCTCACTTTGTTGTAAAACTCATACTCCATTTTCTGGATAGTATGTTTCGCAACAGATGTTAACATTTCAATTGGCTAAATCAAAAAGTAAATTAAGAACAGAGTAAAAAATTCATCACAATTTATTTTATAATTTAAAATTGGCACATCCAAATTATCTCTTCATTTCATCATATCTCAGAGTAGGGAGAAACATAGGGAAAACTACTCAGACCTCACGAGAAAGATAAGACAAAATACGAATTTCATAAATAAAAGAAAGTTTATACAACTATACTAAACAAACACCACTTATCTTTAACTCTTCCTCAAATCAAATCCCTTGTATCTCCTCTTGAACTCTTTCTTTATTTACAAGACTCTTAATTCTTTCTTTGAAGATTTAGGGAAGAAGAAATTTCTCACTTCTCTCCCTCTCCAACAACTTTATAGGAGAAATCACACTTAGACTCACCACACTACACAATACACACAATGGAACACTAAAGAAAACTCAATGACACCCTAGAAAACTCTTTTTCTTATCAATTTCCACACTAAATAGAACATAATGTTAGTTTTCCAAGAGGTGTATCAAATAGCTCTTCAAAAAGCGTCAAAATTTGTCGAATCTTCTTGAATTTTGCCCTGCACCAAATTTAGCGTAGTCGGTGCCCACGATGGCGTTGTCAGTGCTCATGGCCCGAAATTAATTTTGGTTCTGTGTCAAGTGGCATCGTCGGCACTAAGTTTGGTGCCATTGGTGCCTCTGCTATTCTGGACTCCTTCCTTCATGTTGGCGCCGTCGACGCTGTGTATTTCTCTACAAAACACCATTTTAACATCAAATTCCATCCTTTTTGCTTCAAGTGCTAAAAATCATCAACTTGTAATAAAACATGAAAAATACCTTCCTTTAAAGTTGAATATCACAAAAAATGAGTATAAAAAAAAGGTCTAAAAATGCATATATTTTTTGTGCATCAATATCCCCTAAACTTAAATGTTACTTATCCTCAGGTAACTCCTTTACAACATAAAAATATGACTTGTAATAAAAAGTTTAGCTTATAAATTTTCATATTTTGGTCTACTAAATATCATAGCATAACATAAGAAAAATTTAAAATAACTCAAGTTAATGTTAAAGAATATCTAGTAGTCAAGTCTAAGATTTTTGATTCTCTATTCTTTTCAAGGAAAATTGCAAATTTTCATATTAAAGCCACTTAGAATATCCATATGAAAAAGAACTTTATGAAAACTTTACTAGTAAATATACTAATGCTTAAATACAAGTTTAGAAAATGTAGCTAAATCTTCTTCCTTAAGTTGATTCAAGTGAAACCAATTTTTGATTTGGCATCTCCTCAAGCTCCTCCTCACATGTTTTTCTTTTCTTTTCTTTCTCTCTTTTCTTTTCTTTTGCTTTTTGCTTTTCTTCTTTTTTTATTCTTTTTCAAGTAAGGATTACTATATCTGGATAGCCTTTCTGGATAGCCTTTAATAAATAGCCTTTAATAAATTTAAACTTCACTATCCTTTTCTTAAAGTTAAAAAACTTTTCACATTTTTTCACTTTATAAATTCATCTTAGCTTTGAAGATTTTTTATAAAGTTTAAATCATTTCTTTTTACATGAAAATCTAAGATTCTAAATACTTCAAAAATACAAATTCCTTTACCTAAAACAAAAAAAACATAGTCTTATTCTCTCATACCAAATACCTTAATCTCGAGAATTAACCTTTATCATTGAAAATTTTTACTTAAGCTTACTATATATTTAGAAACACAAATAAAGTTATCTAAAGTTGGGCTCTACTACCATAGGTCATGTTAAACTAAAAATTTCTAAAATATAGTTAATTGAGGACAAATAAAATTAAGTTTTTTTTAAAATGAATTTTTCTTCGCCCCCAAACTTAAAATTTTTAGAAGATTAAGATTGAAAAACTGAAAATACAGGGTGAAAGAAGAAAATTAATACATAAATAAAAGACTTACTTATTGAAGGCTCTGATTTTGAAACTTAACTCTGAAATGTTGCAGGTGTTAATATGAAAAGCTACAAGACTTAAGAAATTAAATGTCACATAATATATATAAAAACTATTTACTGAGAAAGAGTTAACTAAAAATAAATACAAAAAAGTACTAAAAACAAACAACAATACTAAAATAAATTTCAATTCAAATACAGCTCTACAGACTATAGTTCAAAACACAATATTCAATACAAATCAAAGTATCACACTCAACAAACTAAACAACAATAACAAGGGTAACAACTTTATAGTTAGTTCTATTGAATTATATGACATAATATATTGTTTACACAAGCATGCATCTTCACTCATCCTCTTCTTCTTCTTCTTCTTTCTCTCTTCTATATCAAAGTTCTGCTGTTGATAAGGGGTAAAGATAGGGTGACTAGGAAATTGTACTGAGTGGTCACCCCTTATGTATCCGACCATAGCTTCATCATATGCAACATCATATTAAAACATTTTATTTTGTTAAATTATCATTATGTGCATTCCTAGCCTCCAAATTTTCAATCTTGTTCTCTATCCTCAAGATCTCCTTACTGGATCATCATCTGTTCAATAAGTTCCTAGAGAGTAGGGGTACTAGAGTATACCAAAGGAGAAGGAATATCCCTACTCCTACTTCCTGTTCTCCATCCAACATCAGATTCATAGATTTTAATATTTTCTGGACAAATAGGTTTAAGAGGCTCAATCCTTTCCTCATCAATTCTAAAATAAACTTCTGGTTGCTCACATAGTGTGAAAATCAGGGCAGGGTGTCCTAATCCACCAGTCGTCTGACCTAGAGCAATAGAACGAATTATAGAGCCAAAATCTAGACTGCCCATTTACAACATGAAATTTCAATAGACTTCGTATAATACGACCTATAACATATTCAAATTATATTTCACTTTTCTTTTCATACTTTTCAACAAAACCAAAAACTTGATCCTAAATAAAAATAAGAATTTAACTTTTAATTTATATATATTGGGATACTATGCAAGTATAAGTATCGTTATCAAGTAATATAGGAATTTTTGATTAAGACCTGAATATCAAACCCATAGGGAATTTATACAATATACACTTTTAGAATTCTTTCTATTTTTAAAAAGACAATTACTTAAATTGAATATATTTTGCAGTAATAAAAATTCAAATATTTTTGGTATTTTTGATATTTTGACAAAATAGTAACAACTTAAAAAGATCACTAGAGTTTTGTAGATGAAAAGCACTTAATAAGAAAAATATCTTTCTTCTTATCATGAATCAGTAATAAGTATAGGAATTCTGTTGTGGAAGTATGTAAATTGTGTTGTGCCAAATAGAAGGAATAATATCCTTTACCCTTACTAGAGTTGCTATAAAGAACCTTGGCTGATTTAAAGTTTGAATAGTTCTGCAGATCGACTAGGCAGGGAAGATACTAGCTCTCACTCTAGAGTTCCCTTAATTTCCTCCACCTAGGGCTAGCATTTCGTATCAGAATCTAAAACAATAAACAAATTTTGGGGCTTTAACCTTTCACTTTAAAGTCCTCTAACTCTACACCCTTCAATGAATATTTCCCTATTTATTTGCACTCAATCATATGAACAACATTCTCATTCATACAACCTCATGTGATTCTTTCCAATTGTTGACTAGGACAATACCAACCCGGATCTTACATGTTTACACAACAAATTTTAACATCTGGATTGGCCAAATCTAGAAGTAAATGAAGTGCATGGATTTAAATCATCACAACTTCTTCCAACATTAAAGATCAATACTCTCCACAATTTCCATCCAAAACTTAATTACTTTTCATTTTAAGAAGAAAGATAAAGAAAACTACTCAGAATCCATGGAGAAAATTAGTTTAAAAGTTAGTTTAAAAGTAGAAATAATTGTTAAACCAACAACAAGTCTCAATTAAAACCAAAAGTACTCTGAAAGCAAAAAATAAAAACTTATCTAAAGTTCTCCACCAAACTCTTGAAGTTTCTTTGAATCTCTTCTCTTTACAATCATCAAAATAAACTAACAAAAAAGATAAAATAAAAGTAAAAGTGGTGCTTCAAAATCTCTCCGAACTAACTCCCCAATTTGATGAACTTTCAAAACTTTCCAAGTATTTTAGGACCCTTTTCAAAGTCCTCTCTTCTTTCTTTTATAATTTTCCAAAAGGTGCCTTCATTTCTCTTCAAAATATGTCTAGATTCATTGTATTTCACCAGAAGATGCATCCTTTCGTGATAATTTCCATCCATGGTGGTTATAACCACCTATTAAGCCAATGGGTGCCTCAAAAACCTCTTCAAAATTTGTAAAAACTAACTTTACTCATCTAGTAACTGCCATTGGCGCTTAAGCATGGGGCCTCTGGCGCTTAAGCACGGCCTTCTCTATTTAACCGGCGCTTATGCGCTCAATCTGGCGCTTAGACGCCAAAACTCATTTGCAAATTTTTCACCTTTTTACTCCAAATTTGGTTCTTTTTCACTCCTTTAAGCAATTTTCACCTTTTTATTTGTATCTGCAAGAAAAACACAAAAATGCCTTCCATTAAAGCGCAATATCTCAAAAATAGGTATAAAATTGTGTCTAAAAACGCTATATATTTTAGGTGCATCAAAACCCCCAAACTTAAAATGTTACTTGTCCTCAAGTTACACTTCAATCTTTAAAAACTATGTATATGAGATTTTTTAGGAGTTACTAAAATATAGATTTAGAAATATAGCAGTCTAATTTAGAAAAAATATTCAGTAAATGAGACCAGCTTAATGTTTAGAAATTCTTAAAGTTAAGAAAGATGAAAATATGGGTTTCTATCTAAAACAGAAATGTATTGTAGATTTTCCAAATTTAGAATTTAGTTCTTTTATTATCTCCACTTAAAAATTTTCATTAAAAATAATTTTACTTACTATATTATATCTAGAAGCTTAAGAGTTTCTCAAATCTTATATCTATAAGCTTAAGAGCTTCTCCTTCCTAATTTTTTCCTCTTTTTCTATTTCTTTTTCTTTTCTTTTTCTTTTCTTTCCTTTTTTACTTTCTTTTTTTTCTTTTCTTTCTTTTTTTTTCTTTTCTTTTTCTTTTTCAGGCAATGATTACTATATCTGGATAGGCCTTTAATGATTTTGAATTCCACTTCTCCTTTCCTAAAGCAAAGTCTTGATATAACTCTTTACTTATAAATATAATAATAGATAATAATAGTTTTAAAATTATTTTAATAAAAGAAATTTAAGTATTAAAAATAAAAGTCTAAATTATCTAAATTTTTCAAAAATACAATTTTTCACACTAAAGATAGTTACTTATATTATTCATTTTCTCATCTAAAAACTTTTTAACTTACAATTTT
>NW_018250624.1:187324-190474 GCF_001263595.1 Phalaenopsis equestris | reverse complement strand
GGAATGAAAATTTAAAAATAAATTGCTAACAGGAATTTTGAAACCCTAATGATATAAGTATAAAACTAAAATAGCAGCAAAATTAATTTTTGATCAAATTTTCTATATTTTCATTTTACTTTACATGTAGAGATTCAATAGACTTCTAAACAGTGGGTATAAACATAAAAGTAAACATACACACTACTGACATCACAATCTTAACATAAAGACAAACTTGGAAACATGATAAAAGAAAAATAAAGGGTAGCAGTTTCTGAATTTCAAGTTTAAGATCTAAGCTAGCAAGATTTTCTACTTTATTACAAATAAGAAATTAAGTTAAGTTCTAAAGTAACTAAATCATAGTACTAAACACAAAACAACAGTTACTACCCTAAAATTTAAAAATAAAATACTAACTACCACAGACAGATGTCATAATAACAATAAAACATAAAAGTCCAAAACACAACATAGTCCAAAACATCACACAAATACAAATGTAGCAATCCCAGACCATATAGTTCATATCATATTACAATCATAAAATAAATCTCTCAGCTCTACTCTTCATCCTCAGAATCACCACTATACCACTTTTTTGTAGGCTCATAATGAGGATATCGAGGATATGGCGGAAATTGCACTCTTGGGTCACCTCTAATCAGGCTCTCTAAAGATGAGTGGAATTTCTCTTCATAATCACTCTTCCTTCTATTATAACTATTAGTATGATCTGGAAAACGCTCTAAATTTAGTACTTTATTAGAGGTAAAACTGATATTATCCATCATCTTCTGCAATAACTCATCTCGGGTATCAGTAGACTCACCTTGAGATGTAGAAGCACGTCAAGTAGATGGTCTAGATGAAGAAGCAACAGAGGTATATGCAGCAGACATTTCCATTCCATAGCTCCTGGAAAATCCTCCTCTCCAGCCAAAAATTGAATGCTCAGAATAAGTCTTCACATTCACCTTTATGATGGGCTTTAGAGTAACAGAACTACCACCCAACTATCCATATTTAACCCCAGCCTGCTCGCACAAAGAAAAGATCAAGGAAACAAATCCCAGACTTGCAGTTGTAACAGCTGTAGTAGAACTGATGATAGTCCTGATGATAGTCTGACAGATCAAAGCTCCATTGTTGATGAGCTTTCCCTCTTGAATACAATAGTTCAATGTCACTCTTTCTCTTGTCACTTCACTTAGATGATTGGTCAGAAGAAAATAACTTTGAAATAGTGCCAAACCTTTGAAGGTGCACATAACTTTGAAGTTGGGAAAATTACACTCCTCTAAGTTGGGAAATTTACTCTCCTCTTATTGGTAATCTTCCAAAGTCCTCTCCCAATAGTCAAGTATGAAAAAATATCGTCTAACTCTGCTTCAGTAGGACTATAATTTGCATAATAACATAAAGTATCCGATGGTAAATGGTAAGACAAGTTGATTACCTTTGGTGAAAAAGGTACCAACTTTCCTCGAACCATAACTCGATTGTCCTTAGCTTCAGAGAGATTTGCATAGAACTCCCTCACAACAAAAATCACTGTCACAACAGAGAAACAACAAAAACGTTCCCACTGTCGACAAATAATTAACTCTTCCATGTCTCCACCCGGATTTCTAAAATATCGCTCCTGAATAAATTTTCGTGACTGTAGAGCATCATTGTATTGATCTTGATTCTTTGAACTAACAAATTTACTCAAATCAAACGGGCTTTTTTCATTTACTCCTCTTCATTCTTGGTGCCATTCTACAAATTTTATAAATTCCAAAAATAACTTCAAAAATAAAGTCTAAATCACTAAACTAAACTTCCTAAAGCACAAACAAAACTTCCTAAGCAATTTCCATAGATTTTTCCTCATTTTTCACCTTGAATAGTGAATTTTCAAATTTCTCCAATTGTGCCCAAAATACATAGTGAAAATCCAAAATTTTTGCATAGAAGTAAAGCTCTTACCTTAATGAATCCAAATCTAGCAAATTTTTCATGATTCCACCAAGAAATCTCAACTTAATGCTGTGCCTTAGCCCTTAAAAATCACAATTTTGAGAGGTAAAAGACAACGGGAGGCTGCCTTAGCCCTTAAAAATCACAATTTTGAGAGGTAAAAGGCAACGGGAGGCTTTAAAAATGGTATTTACGGACCAAAATTTTACTTTTAACCATTCGTGAACCGATTTTTGTGAACCGACGCTTAAGCGCGAGTAAGTAGCACTTAGGTGCCTGCCTCTCAGGTTAACTCGCACTTATGCACGATATGTGGCGCTTAGGCGCTAGTGCAATATTTTTGAAAAGTTTAAATTTAAGTAAAATGCACTATTTGCCTAAGTAAAGCACCCCTAAATGGTCTCATAGCACTTAATTGACTATTTCAACTTCCTATAACTTCCCTCTCTCTCAAAATTCTCCTTAATAACTATTTCAATTCGAGGCTAAAACAACACAAAAATTTCAAAAAAATAAACTTATTCTAATTCACAACTAAGTACAAACACTATTGACACTTAATTCTCACTCCAAATAGTCTCGGATGCGCAAAATTTTCCTAAGTACAAAACACTTAACACACATTCACAATTAAACACATAAGTAACATAAACACTAACACATGTCTTAAACACTAAAAACACTTAAAAGACAACAACTTTAATCACAAAAAACAAACATAGAACTTAATTCCATTCTTCATTAGAAGGAACAAATTAGGGTCTTTCATTAGTCTCTCCTGGGGCAACTGGAATATAAAGTTGATAAAAGGGACGATGGTGACGTGCTCTGATGCAATCTTCTTCAATCCACTTTTGCTTAAGAAAAATCTCCTTATCAGCTTCCTCTATATAACTAGTATGACTAATTTACATTTTCAATTTCCATCAAATATGCTCCAGATTTGCATGAATTTCCAATACCTTAGTCTCTAGTATAGACATGGTATTTTCAATTTTGTTGATTTTCTCTGATATCCCTTCAATACTAACTACTAAGAAACCGTTATACATCTCTTGTGCATTTTGACTAGTGAATTTCTTCCCCATGGTCTCTTCCTTCTTCTTCAAATCCATCTCCCATGAAGACATCATCTTAAAATCTCTCTCTCTTCTAGGCTTTAGGGCTAGAAATGATCTGGGGTGAAATTCCTTCACTAAACCC
>NW_018250624.1:186107-186794 GCF_001263595.1 Phalaenopsis equestris | reverse complement strand
ACTCTTTAATCATCCAATATGCTTTATGCTCAAGTTCAACTGGTAAGTGACAAGCTTTCCCAAATATTAGCCTATTTGGGGACATTCCTATAGGAGTTCTATATGCAGTTCTATAAGCCCACAAAGCATAGTCAAGTTTGACTGACCAATCCATTTTTATTGAGTTAAAATTTTTTTTCATAATTCTTTTAATTTTTCGATTGGATAATTAAGCCAAACAACTTATCTGAGGATGATAAGCAGTAGCAATCCTTTCATTTATATAATGTTTCTTTAATAACCTCTCCATTATGGCATTTTTGAAATGACCTCCCCCATCAGTAATGATAACTCTTGGCATCCCAAATATACAAAATATATTTGTTTTCAAAAATTTTGCAACACTTTGAGCATCACTTCGAGGTAAAGCGATAGCTTCTATCCATTTGGATACAAAGTCCACTAGTAACAGAATATATAAATTTCTGAAAGATGGTATAAATGGTCCCATGAAATCTAATCCCCAAACATCAAATGTTTCAACTTCTAGCATATAATTAAGGGGAACCTCATTTCTTCCAGAAATATTGCCTACTCTTTCACATCTATCACAAGTTTTGATATAAGCATTAACATCTCTAAAAATTGTAGGCCAATAAAATTCAGATTGTAAAATTTTGTATGTTGTTTTATTAACACCAAAATGTC
>NW_018250624.1:185308-186075 GCF_001263595.1 Phalaenopsis equestris | reverse complement strand
ATAAGTTTCTTCTAATGGTACACATCTTCGAATAATCAGATCCTTTCCTTATTTATATAAAAATGGGTCATCCCAAAAATAAGTCTTAGCTTCAGAAATAAATTTCCTCTTTTGTTGGTATGTCATTCCATAGGGTATAATATCACTAACAATAAAGTTCACAATGTTGGCATACCATAGAACACACCACTCATTAATAATGAACAATTTTTCATTTGGAAAATGTTCATTAATTTCATTTTCAAAACATAGTGGTTTTTCTAATTCAAGCCTAAACAAATGATCAGCAATTTGATTTTCAATCCCCTTCCGATCTACTATTACAAAATTAAATTGTTGTAAAAGATAAATCCATATAATAATTCTAGGTTTAACATCCTTCTTTTTCATTAAATACTTAATAACAGAATGGTCTATATGCACTATACATTGAGTTTCAATTAAATATGATCTAAATTTATCAAAGAATATACTATTGCTAATAAGTCTTTTTTAGTTGTTGTATAATTAATTTGAGTTTCATTAAGAGTTTTATTAGCAGAGTAAATAACTTTGAAAATTTTATCATATCTTTGTCCTAAAACAGCTCCTTTAGCATAATCACTAGCATCACACATCAATTCAAAATTTTTTTCCAAGTTTGGTGAAACTATAATAGGTCCAGTGATTAATTTTTCTTTTAATAATTTAAAAGCTTTTAGGCAATAGCATTTACTCCTTAATATAGTAATTTATATTCTTACATCTTTCTCCAGTAAATGACATAA
>NW_018250624.1:184039-185204 GCF_001263595.1 Phalaenopsis equestris | reverse complement strand
AATTTTAGTAGGATCTACTTCCATACCATTTTTTGATATTTGATAACCTAATACATCTCCTCCTACTACCATAAATTGACATTTTTCTCTATTAAGGACTAAATTTGTTTCTTCACAGTGCTTAAGAACTTTAGATAAATGTTCTAAACGTTCTAGAAATGTAGTTCCAAACACTGAAAAATCATCCATAAATACATCAATCCCTCTTTCAATTAAATCACAAAAAATTGCCGTCATACATCTTTGAAATGTAGCAGGGGCATTACATAAACCAAAGGACATTCTTCTAAAAGCAAAAGTACCATATGGACTGGTAAACGTTGTTTTCTCTTGATTCTCAGGAGATATTTAAATTTGGTGATAACGAGTATATCCATCAAGAAAACAAAAGTATTTACTAGCTAGTCTATCCAGCATTTAATCTTGAAAGGGTAATGAAAAAAGATCTTTTCCCTAGTGGCAAGATTCAATTTTCTATAATCAATGCATATTTGTGACCCTGTAACTTGTCTAGTAGGTATTAACACATTATGTTCATTTACATTTACAGTTACTCCTCCTTTCTTAGGAACGCAATGAATTGTACTAACCCATGCACTATCTAAAATCGGGTATATAATTCCAGCATCTAACCACTTTAAAATTTCTTTTTTAATAACTTCTTTCATAACAGGATTCAGTCTCCTTTGCAGATCAACCCTGGGTTTGCAGTCTCTTCCATATAAATTCTATGCATACAAACTGAAGGACTGATTCCCTTAATATCAACAATTGTCCATCTAAAGGCTTTCTTAAAACTTTTCAGAATTTTCATCAACCTTTATTCTTCTTTCATTTTTAATTTTGAGGAAATTATAATAGGGAAAGTAGAGGAATCTCCTAAAAAGGCATCTTTTAAATGATCATGAAGTGACTTCAACTCTAGTTATGGAGGCTTTTTGATAGATGGAAAAAATGATTTATCTTTGTCTATCGTGTCAAAAACTTCAAAACTTTCTCGAACATAGTTTGAATTTTCCTTTAAAAGATCTTCACATTGATCTAATTCCACTTCTTGCTCGTGTTCTAAATATTTTTCTTTAAATATTTCTTCATAAGTAGTCTTGAAATGACATTCACTTAGATATCTTATAACATCCATTCTAAACATCCATTCTAAAATACC
>NW_018250624.1:181960-183546 GCF_001263595.1 Phalaenopsis equestris | reverse complement strand
AAACTTCCTTTTTTTGTTGAGAATATCCTTCATAAACTTTACATAGCTCGGTATTTGTTCTAAGGCTTCAACAAATGGAATATTAATTGTAAGCTTCTTAAATATTTCCAGAAATTTTGAAAATTATTTATCCAACTTCTGCTGACGAAGATTTTGAGGAAATGGAGGTTTTGGTTTTTCCAAATCAATTTTCAGCAAAGATATAAGTCTCTCAGAATCTTTTGGAGTGCCTTCTTTTGATTCTTCAATTTCTTCTCTCTCTACTTCAGTTTCTTTTTGAACCCATCCTTCCAACTCTCTTCCACTTCTAAGTTGAATGGTTTTTACTTGTTCTTTATTCTGGTCTTTTGGATTTGATTTAGTATTACTAGGAAGTGTTCCTTGGGATCTGCTACTTAATGAATTTGTTATTTGTCCAAGTTGATTCTCGATATTTCTAATTGTAGCTCCTTGACTTCTTAATTGATTTACCATTTGTTACTCCACTTCTTCTATAGACAACTTCTTCTCCTTAAACTTTGTATTATTATTGAAACTTGGAAGATAAGTATATCCATAATTATTATTCCCTTGGTTATTCCAGTTTCCTAATGGGTTCCCTTTATTGTTCCCCCATTGTTGACTATTACCACCTGAATTGTTATTCTAGTTAAAGTTGGGATGGTTCTTCCAACCTGGGTTATAATAATTGGAATATGGGTTATTTTGCTTATTATTTATGGCATTCAAAGTTGCTAATGATGCTTGAGAATCTACCATTTGGCCTAATGAATTCTCTTCAATCATGAAAATTGGTTAAAAAAAATTCATTCTAAATTGGTCTAACTTTCTTGAAATTGCAGCAACTTGATTTGCTAACATGGTAAATGCATCAGTTTCATGAACGTTGGCTACTTTCTTAGGATTTACCCTTTCATAAGGTAGCCATTTCTTCAATTAAAGCGTAGGTGTCATGAAATGGTTTTGACATCAATGAACCACCACCAAAAACATCGATAATTGATCTAAGAGATCCAACTAATCCATTATAGAAAGTTTGAATTGTTAACCAATCTGGTATAGCATGGTGTGGACACTTTCTTAAGATTTCTTTAAATTATTCCCATGCTTCATAAATATTTTCCTCTTCAAATTGATTAAAAAATGTAGTATCATTTCTAAGCTTCACATTTTTTTATGATGGAAAATATTTAGCAAGGAATTTTTATGCTAAATCACCCCAAGTTCTGATAGATCCAGGTGCTAACAAATTCAACCATATCTTAGCTTTATCCCTCAGTGAAAAAGGAAATTAACCTAATTCTTATGGCATCATTTGATACACTATCGAATTTAAATGTAGCATGTAATTCTAGAAAATTAGCAAGTTGTAAGTTTGGATCTTCAGTTGATGATCCCCTAAACTGATTATTTGATACCATTTGGATAATAGCAAGTTTAAGCTTAATTGAATTATCCACTACGGTAGGTTTTTGAATACTACAATGAAGTTCATCTACAGTAGGGTTGCATCTACAGTAGAAAGGTCTAAACTCTTGATGAATTTCAACATTTTTATTATTTTGGTCTGCCATTTCAACATTTTT
>NW_018250624.1:173487-181784 GCF_001263595.1 Phalaenopsis equestris | reverse complement strand
ATAAGATAACTTAAAGTTTAAATAAGACTTTCTAAAAATAGAAATTTTACTTTCGATTCCCCGACAACGGCGCCAAAAATGTTACTGCTAATATGCAAAGTACAACAATAATTCAGATTATATTCCACTTATATTTCCTTACTTTACAATAAAACCAAAAAACTTGATCTAGAAGAAAAATAAGAATTTAACTTTTAATTTATATATATTAGGGTACTACGCAAGTATACATATTATTATCAAGCAATATAGGACTTTTTGATTAAGACTTGAATATCGATCCCACAGAAAATTTATACAATATGCACATTTAGAAAATTTTCTATTTATAAAAATATAATTACTTAAACTGAATATATTTTGCAATAATAAAAATTCAAATATTTTTGATAGTTTGACGAAACAGTAACAACTTAAACAGATAACTAGAGTTTTGTAGATGAAAAACACTTAATAAGAAAAATATCTTTCTTCTTGTCATGAATCAGTAATAAGTACAAGAATTATGTTGTGAAAGTATGCAAATTGTGTTATGCCAAATAGAAGCAATAATATTCTTTACCCTTACTAGAGTTTCTATAAAGAACATAAGTTTAAATAGTTCTGAAGACCGGCTAGGCAGGGAAGCTACTAGCTCTCACTCTAGAGTTACCTTGATTCCCTCCACCTGGAGGCTAGCATCTCGTACTAGAACCTAAAATAATAAACCAAGTTGGGGGCTTTAACCTATAACTTTAAAGTCCTCTAACTCTACACCCTTCAATGAATATTTCCCTATTTATTTGCGCTCAGTCATATGAAATGCATTCTCATTCATACAACATCATGTGATTCTTTCCAATTGTTGACTGAGACAATACCAGCCTGGTCCTTACATGTTCTCACAACAAATTTTAACATCTGGATTGGTCAAATCAAGAAGTAAATGAAGTGCATGAATTTAAATCATCACAACTTCTTCCAACATTAAAGATCAATACTCTCCACAATTTTCATCCAAAACTTAATTACTTATCATTTTAAGAAGAACGATAAAGAAAACTACTCATAATCCATGGAGAAAATAAAACCACACTTTAGTTTAAAAGTAGAAATCATTGTCAAACCAACAACAAGTTTCAATTCAAACCAAAAGTAGTCTCAAAGCAAAAAGATAAAAACTTATCTCAAGTTCTCCACCAAACTCTTGAAGTTTCTTTGAATCTCTTCTCTTTACAATCACTCAAAATAAACTAACAAAAAGGATAAAATAAAACTAAAAGTGGTGCCTGAAAATCTCTCCAAACTAACTCCCTAATTAGATGAACTTTCAAAACTTTCCAATTATTTTCAGGATCCTTTTCAAAGTTCTCTATTCTTTCTTTTATAATTTTCCGAAAGGTGCCTTGGTTTCTCTTCAAAATATGTCTAGATTTGATGTATTTTACTAAGAGATGCATCCTTTCGTGATAATTTTTGTCCATGGTGGTTATAACTACTTATTAAGCCAATAGGTGTCTTAAAAACCACTTCAAAATTCACAAAAACTGACTTTACTCATCTAGTAACTGTCACTGGCGCTTAAGCGCGAGGACTCTGGCGCTTAGGTGTGGCCTTCTCATTTAACTGGTGCTTAAGCGCCGGATCTGGTTCTTAGGCGCCAAAACTCATTGGCACATTTTTCATCTTTTTGCTCCAAATTTTATTTTTTCTCACTCCCTTAAGCATTTTTCACCTTTTTATTTGTATCTCCAAAAAAAAAATAAAAATACCTTCCATTAAAGTGCAATATCTCGTGCAATATCTCAAAAATAGGTACGCAATATCTCAAAAATAGGTACAAAAATGTGTATAAAAATGTTATATATTTTAGGTGTATCACCCATCTGTTGGATACAGAAGTTTAGGATAGCTTTATCCTTAGTAACTTTGCTATGGTGGTTCATAAGTATCATTATGGCAGATATAAAGTAATGTCAGACCTTGGATACTACATTTAACATAGAAGCAGAGAAGTTTACCTTAACATTATTCTTCACCATCCAATCTCCTCTTCGATCAGTAAGAAATGAAATAACTTCATCCAAAGCCTCGTTTGTAGTAGATAATGTGTTGTACTC
The DNA here is from genome assembly GCF_001263595.1 of Phalaenopsis equestris. Taxonomy (NCBI): domain Eukaryota; kingdom Viridiplantae; phylum Streptophyta; class Magnoliopsida; order Asparagales; family Orchidaceae; genus Phalaenopsis; species Phalaenopsis equestris. The sequence continues at coordinate 179,685 of NW_018250624.1, read as the reverse complement.
ACAGTGAAATACTCCTCCCAGCTGATAAATTTCATTATTTTGCACATCAGTTTTTTTCAATTCAATTCAACGTCTAATTGGTCTCTTTAGACAATAATATTCATCCTTAAATAGTCCACAAACAAGTGTTTTTACAAACAACACAAAACCAACTTTTATATATGAAATTCCAATTTTTCACAAACACAAATTTTTAATCACACTAACACATACGTAAAGCAAATCACACTATAATTCAACGTCAAAATCAAGCCACAATACTAGAATGCTGAAAACTAAACTATACATACAATTAAAGTGATAGGAGTTTCAAAGCAAAGCAAATCCAACACAATTACATTAAAAACATAATTAATTTTAAATAATGGAAAGTCTATATTTTTTAATTACTCCTCTTCAACTTCAGTACAGTCTCCTCCTCTAATATCTCCCACAGACTGGTAATGTACGTACAAATTGTAGAATGGTTGGTACGAGAATTGATCAGTCAAAATTTCATCAGTCCATTCATTATTCTTGAACATCTGCACCAAACCAACTTTTAATCCGTCTTTTATGATCAAAGTGTTCCTTGATCCTCCAATCTAAGTGACAAAAAAGGTAATTAATATTTCCTATCGCATTTATGATATTTAAAAGTTCTCTTTCTATCTTCTTTTTTTTCTTCTCCAAAACTTAGGAACTTACAAATGTATGGGGCATTAAGGGTGTCAAAGCACCTGATGATTATTCCAACATAAAGTCCAACGCTTCATTTCCATTCCCAATATATTTTGCATCAATAGGATCATTGGGCTCCCAAGGTAATAGCACTTTCTCCCAACTTTCATATGGTACTTGAGATTGACTGCAAAGTAAGAAGATTGCCGAACGATGCCCCAGTCCATTTATAGGCCCATTCATTAAAATAACCATGATAGATTTAAAAATATTTGATCTCACATCTATTTCCATTTGAATGCAATAGTTTAAAATTGCACTTTCCTTTATAACTTTACTGATTTTCCTTGTAGGGAGTAGTTTCGCAGAGATGAAGAAATGCCATTGTTTATATATCAGATTTAGCAGTCAAGCGGAGAAACTAACGTACCCCTCATCTCTGATTTCATAATTATCACTTTCATCCGTCAGAAATTGGTATACATCATACATCAAATCCCTCGTTGGAGTAAAGTTTGCATAATTAAAGATTTACACACTTTCTATCATAAACATATCATTAATTCTCAATGGAGTAAATGGTATGACCTTACCTCGAATGAAGAATACTCCTTGGTATATTCCATGAAGATTAGTGTAGAATTCTTTTACCACTGGAACAACTACTGCAGCAGTAATGTAGCATAGAACTTCCCAACATCTCAGTACTATGATTTTCTCAATTAGTGAACTTGGATTACTCAATCCATGATTGACAAAGCCTCTTTACTTGATAAGTCTCTTTTTTGTGATGAATTTTTCATATAGTTTTTGCGCGTAAAACTGATGAACCTTTTTTAATTGAAAATCCCATGTCTTGAAGTGTTTTTGAAATTGGAAGTCATGGATTTTAAAACTTGAAGTTATTTGGTCGTCTAAATTGGTTTTTAATCCATTTAGACAAACCTTTAGGCAGTTATTTTGAAGCAAAATCCTGCCAAAGTTTGCCAAAAGCCCCATGAACTGCCAAAACTGCATTGAGCACTGTCGGCTCCCCCGATGGCGTCGTAGGCACCATGTCTCTATAAAAGGGCACCGTCAGCGCCAAAGCCAAAATGCCAAAGACAAAGTTGCGTCTGTTTCATCTTTGGTTCAATTCATTCAAAAATTTTCATCCAATACCAATTATTGTCTTGATTTATGATATATAAAATTGTGTAGGATTCTAAGGTATTATTATCTCCTAATACATTAGTATAATCAATATGGTTGCCTCCCATAAAGTGCTTGGTTTAACGTCGTCAGCCCGACACACCAACGTTTATTCAGGACGACTCAACATCAAGACTCAACATCAAAATTTCTTTAAATTATGACATGTGCCCTTCATAATAATGTTCAAATTGATGCCCATTAACTTTAAATATCTTTCCAGTTTTAGGAACTTAAATAAAAACAGTTTTATAATGATAGAATTTGATCACATTGAATGGTCCTAACCATCTAGATTTTAGTTTTCCTGAAAATAATCTTAATCTAATATTATATAAGAGAACTTTTATTCTAGGTTCAAATTTTTTTTAATAATCCTCTGATCATGCCTACTTTCATTTTCTCTTTATAGATTTTTGTATTATCATATGCTTCATTTCTAATCCTTTTAAGTTCATTGAGTTGCAATAATCTTTTCTTACTAGCTTCCTTTAGATTAAAATTGAACTCCTTAATAGCCCAAAATGTTTTATGTTCCAACTTTACTGGTAAGTGGCATGTTTTACCAAAAATAAGTCTATGTGGGGACATTTCAATAGAAGTTTTATAAAGTTTTATTTCAATAGAAGTTTTATAGGCAGTTCTGTATGCCCATAATGCATTATCTAGTATAGTAGACCAATCCAATTTATTAGGATTTACAACTTCTTCTAAAATTTGCTTTATTTCACAAATTTATATCTATGCTAGACCGCTAGTTTGAGGATAACAAGCAGTTGAGAATCTATATATGATATTATATTTTCTAATCAGTTTCTCGATCCTCTTATTCCTAAAATTGGATCCTCCATCCATAATAATCACTCTCGCCATTCCATGTCTTGTAAAAATGTTTTTATTTAAAAATTTTGAAACCCTTTGAGCATCACATTTAGGTACAACAATAGCTTCAATCAATTTGGACATATAATCAACAATAAGAAATATATATAAATTTCTGAATGAAGGCATAAATGGTCCTATAAAATCTAATCCCCACACATAAAAATTTTTAACTTCCAATGTGTAATTTAGAGGCATTTCATTTTTTCTAGAAATTTTTCCTACTCACTGACATCGATCACATGTTTTAATATATTCATTAACATCTCTAAAAAAAGTAGGCCAATAAAATCTAGCTTGCAAAATTTTATGTGCAGTTCTACTAGTTATAAAATGTCCTTAAAATTCAGAATCATGACATTGTTTAATTATTTGTTCAGCTTCTTTGTAAGGCACACATTTTCTGATGATCATATCCTTACACTATTTATATAAATATGGGTCATCCAAAAAATGGAATCTTGCATCATGAATAAATTTCTTTAACTGTTCATTCTTTACATTGGTGGTAGAATATTAGTCACAATATAATTTAATAATCGGCATACCAAAGTATATTCTTTATATTAATATTATACAATTGTTAATCAGGGAAATTTTCTAAAATTTCATTTCTAAAATCAGTTAATAATTTTTGTTCTAGTCTAAACATCTAAACAAATGATCAGCCTAAACAAATGATCAGCTATTTGATTATCAGTTCTCTTTCTATCTACTACCATAAAATCAAACTCTTGCAGTAGAAGAATCCATCTAATTAATCTCAGTTTAACATCCTTCTTTTGCATCAAATATTTGATAGCAGAATGGTCTGTATGCACTATACATTTAGCTCCAATTAGGTAAGGTATAAACTTATCAAAGGCATATACAGTAGCTAATAACTCTCTTTTAGTGGCAATGTAATTAATTTGAGCATCATTTAGAGTTTTACTAGCATAATATAGTACTTTAAAAACTTTGTTATACCTTTGCCCTAAAACAACTCCAATATCATGATCTCTAGCATCACACATTATTTCAAATGGTTTCTTCCAATTAGGTGGAGCTGTTATATAAGCAGTGATTAATTTTTCTTTTAATAATTCAAATGCTTTTATGCATTCTTCATTAAAATTCAATTTTGTATCTTTTTCTAAAGGTTGATGTATTGGCTTAGTAATTTTTTAAACTTTTTTTATATAACGCATGTGAAAACCAACATGTTCCAGAACACTTTTTACCCCTCTAACCATAGTAGGAGGCGGTAATTTCATAATAACTTGAATTTTTGCTGGATCTACTTCCATGCCATTTTTAGAAATTTTATGCCCGAGTACAATTCCTCCTGCAGTTATAAATTGGCATTTTTCCCAATTTAGTACTAAGTTAATTTTTTCACATAGTTCCAAAGCTTTTCTAAATTATTTAAGCATAATTTAATTGAAGTTCCGAATACAGAAAAATCATCCATAAACACCTCCATTCCACGTTTAATTAAATTACAAAAAATTGACATTATACATCTTTAAAATGTTGCAGGTGCGTTACATAGTCCAAAAGGCATTCTATGAAAAGAAAATGTTCCATAAGGGCTTGTAAATGTTATTTTTTCTTGATCCTCATGAACAATCAAAATTTGATGATACCTGGTATATCCATCTAGAAAGCAGTAATATTTTTTTCCATCCAATAAATGGTAAAGGAAAATGATCTTTCCTATTTGCTACATTTACTTTTCTATAATTATAATCTATACAAATTCTCCAGCCAGTAACTTGTCTTATTGGAATTAATTTATTTTTCTCATTTACTTCAACTGTCACTCTCCTCTCTTTAGAACACAGTGGATTGGAATTACCCACGCACTGTCTTAAATAGGATAAATAATTCCAACATCTCCTTTTTCACAAATTCTTTCATTATCGTGTTTAATCTCCTTTGAGGATCAGCTTTCAGTTCATATCGCTTGATTCATGTTGTTCATCCAATAGAGTTCTGTGCATACAAATTGAAGGGCTGATTCCTTTAATATCTGCTAAAGTCAATCTAAAGGCCTTCTTATATCTTCCCAACATTTCTACTAATTTTTGCTCTTGAATTTTATTTAAATCAGAAGATATAATAACAGACAATGTAGATGAATCTCCTAAAAACCCTTATTTTAAATGGGCAGCTAATACTTTCAGTTCAACTTCAGGTAGTTTAATACTTGAAGGTATAAGATTTTTATTATCATTTTATAAAAGGTTCAAAATTTCAAATTTATCATGAACATAATCTAAATTCTCATTTTTTATTTTATGCTCATTCTCATAATTCTTTTCTTGCGTTAATTTTTCTTCAAACATTCCCTTAAATCACTTATTACTTAGATAATCAGTAACTTCCACTCTAAAACATTCATTATATTTTCTTATCGCAGGATATTTCATAGCTTTTTGACAAATAGAAAATGTGTTGAGATTTTCATACCTATTTTATACTGTTTTTGATGTTATTACACTTTAAAGAAAGATATTTTTGATGTTTTATTGCAGGAATGATGAATTAGGGTCATTGGAGCAAAAAGATGCAAAAATGAGCGAATTTGGAGCAAAAAGGACCAAAATGTGGAAAATTGAACTAGGCCGCCAACGGCGCCCTCAACCCCACCGACGATGAGTTTTTCCCAATACTACAAGGCAAAATTCGTCAGAAGCCCGTCGACGGCGCCGTTGAGGCTGCCGACGGTGAGATCGATGGTTATGTCTATCGATTGTTATGTCTACTCAAGCTCTGGATAAGGCCAAATTTTGAAGGGATGCTTAGGAAACTCTTGGGAAAGCTCATCCACAACTTTAAAAGAACATTTTTGCCAAAAATTGAGAGTTCCTGGAGGCCCCTAGAGGTCCTGGAGAGCCTGGAGGTTAAAGAGGTTCCATTAGTGTGTAACAATTGTGAGGATTTTTTCGAGAAATTATAAGAGTTGAGGAAAAGTGAGAGATTTCTTCCTCCTTGCTACTTCAAAGATGAATTCTGTGTGCTGTAAAGAAAGGAAGAGATTCAGAGGAACTTCGAGGAGTGTTCTTGGGGAGAATTTAGACATAAGTTATTTACTTGTTTTAGTTTGTATGAATTTATATTTATATATGAATTCCGAGTTTTATTGTGTTTTCCCCATGAGTTCTGAGTAGTTTTCTCTGTCTTTCTCCTTGTTTTGAGATTTGTGAAATATGGTGATTTGAATTAGCAAAGCCATGAAAATATTTAAGAAATTGTGATGATCTTTTAACTTTGATCTTTATTTACTTTCAATCTGGCCAATTGATTTGTTAAAATATGTTGAGTTTTACAACTAAAGTGAAGATTACATCCAAGATTCAGGGAGGTAAAAGCCCTTGGAAGTTGGGTGCAAATAAATAAGGAAATAATATTATCGGGCGTAGAATTGGAGATTTTAGAGTGACAGACTAAAATCCCCAATTTGGTCCTATCGTTTGGGTG
>NW_018250624.1:169164-173174 GCF_001263595.1 Phalaenopsis equestris | reverse complement strand
GTTCTAATATTACTCCCTGTGGGATCAATATCTAGGACTCCATTAGAGCCCTATATTACTTGAGCGATACGTATACTTGCTTTGATAAGTGTGACTTTACAATTATTGAATATTTCTTACGTCCATATTTATGTTGTATTTTAAGCATATAAAAGTCGCTGTCAAGTTTTGGCGCCTTTATCGGGGAGTGATTGAGTGGTTGAGTGAGTGAGTCAAACCACGATCAGAGTAATAAACAAATTAGGATTATTAGAAAACTTTTACTTGAATTGCAACTTTTTTTTTATATTTAGTTAATTATATTACTGAGTACTGATTTCAAATTGTATGCATAAATTTGGACATGAAAATATTATACCCTACGATTCAGAATTATAACGCATTGTTAGAAGGATTAGAAAGTTAATAAGAGAACCTAGAAATTTTGATACAATGGAAAACAACCTGAACAATCAAGGAATAGAGAATGAACACCAACCTAGACCCCTAAGAGATTATGCAAATCCTACAGAAGATGAAATTCACTTATCTATCCAAAATCCTGATGTAGCAGCTAATTCGTTTGAGCTTAAACCTGCTATTATCCAAATGATACAAAATAATCAATTTGGAGGTACACCAAACGAAGATCCGAACTTACACCTCACTAGTTTTTTAGAACTGTGTGCTACTTTTAAATATGACAGAGTCGGAAATGATGCTTTTTAGACTTAGAATTTTTCTTTTTTTACTAAGGGATAAAGCTAAGATGCGGTTAAATTAACTAGCACCGGGATCTATTAGATTAGAACTTGGGGAGAACTTTCATAGAAATTTCTATCCAAATATTTCCCTCCACCCAAAACTGCTAAACTTAGAAATGACATAACATCGTTCTGTCAGATTGATGGAGAGTCAATATATGAAGCTTGAGAGAGATTTAAAGATCTTGTTAGGAAGTGCCCTCATCATTCATTACCAGATTGGTTAATAATTCAAACTTTTTATAATGGATTAGTAGGATCTCTTAAATCAATTATAGATGCTGCAGCTGCTGGTTCTTTAATGTTAAAACCTTCTGATGAGACTTATTCATTAATAGAAGAGATGGTTACCAACAATTTTCAATGGCCCTCTGAGCAGGTAAATCCTAAAAGAGTAGCTAGTATCCATGATTCTGATGCAATATCTATGTTAGCTTCACAGATTGAAGCAATATCAAAGAAATTAGATCATTATGGGATGAATTATTCTCCAACACCTCCTATGATGGAAGAGAATTCATCTGGGCAATTTGTGGATGTTCAACCTTCATATGAGACCTTAAATGCTATTAATGGACCCAATAACCCTTATTCGAACTATTATAACCCAGGTTGGAAGAATCACCTAAATTTTAATTGGAATAACAATTCTTCTACAAATCAACAATGGGACAACAACCCAGTGAACCCATTAGAGAATTCATCCAACCAAGGAAATGTTAACTATAGACCTTCTTATCCTCTAGAATTTAATAGTAATACCGTCTATGGAAGAGCTGATATTAAACATGGGTTAACAATTGCAGAATCAAGGAAATCAATTACAAAATGAAGGAACTACTATTATGAATTTTAAACAGTAATTAGGGCATATCATTACTGTGCTTAGTAACCGAACATTAGGAACTTTTCCTAGTACTGTTGAACAAAATCCTAAAAACTAAGGGAAAGAACAAATCAAAGCGATACAATTATGAAGTGGAATACAATTACTAAGTGGAAAAGAATTGGAAATAAGGAACACCAATAAAAATTACTGTGGAGAAACCTCCATCACTATTTCCTCAAAGATTGAAGCAACACAAAAAGGATAAACAATTCTCCAAGTTTTTTACAAATTCTTAAGAAATTAATTGTAAATATTCCCTTTGTAGAAGCTTTAGAGCAAATGCCCAATTATTTGAAATTTATGAAAGATATTTTGAACAAGAAAAGAAAGTTCATTGATAATAAGACTGTTGCACTTAGCGAAGAGTGTTGTGCAATTATTCAGAAAAAGCTTCCAGAAAAATTAAAAGATCCAGGTAGTTTCATTATGCCGTGTGCTATCGGTGAAAATTTTATGAAAGAGCTTTATGTGATTTGGGAGCCAGCATTAATCTTATGCCTCTATCAATTTTCAAAAGATTAGGATTAAGAGAAGTGTCACCTACTTTTGTAACTCTTCAGTTAGTGGATTGTTCAGTTACTTATCTTAAGGGAGTTATAGAAGATGTGTTAGTAAGAGTTGATAAATTTATCTTTCCTGTGGATTTCATTGTTTTAGATATGGATGAAGTAAAGAAAAGCCTATAATTTTAGGGAGACCTTTTTTAGCTACTGGAAAATCTATAATAGATTTTCAAAAAGGAGAATTAACTATGAGAGTTAATGATCAAGAAGTGACTTTTAACATTGCAAAATCTATGAAATACCCTGCTGTTGAAAGAGATAGTGAATGTTTTCGCATGGAAATTATTGAACATCTACTAAACAAACATTTTGAAGAACATTTTGAAGATAGAAAGCATTTTGAAGAAGAAGAACATTTTGTAGTGAAGGAACAATTTGAAAAGAATGATGAAATTATTTTGGGTGAATTAGAAAATGAAGAATTAGCTTATGTTCAGGAAAGATTTGAGATGTTGGATATTACAGAAAATTCTGATAAAAATATATTTCCATCAATTATAAAACCACCTGAACTTGAGATGAAAGTATTGCCTATCCATTTGAAGTATGTATTTTTAGGAGACTCAACTACATTACCTGTTATTATATCTTTAGAATTAAATGATCAGCAAGAGCAAAGACTGTTAGATACATTAAAAAGATATAAGAAAGCTTTTGGTTGGAACTTAGCTGATATTAATGGAATCAGTCCTTCAATCTATAAGAACAGAATTATATTAGATAAATAATATAAACCAAGAGTCGATCCACAAAGGAGATTAAATCCGATGATGAAATAAGTAGTTAAGAAGGAAATTTTTAATTGGTTAGACACTGGAATTATATATCCTACTTCAGATAGTGCATGGGTAAGTCCAATTCATTGTGTTCCTAAGAAAGGAGGAATGACTGTTGAAACAAAAGAAAATAATGAATTAATACCTATCAGATAAGTTACTGGGTGGGGTATTTACATTGATTATAGAAATTTAAACACTGCCACCAGGAAAGATCACTTCCCTTTAGCCTTTTCAGATCAAATAGTGGATCGAATTGCTGGGAATAAAACCACCTGAACTTGAGATGAAAGTATTGCCTATCCATTTGAAGTATGTATTTTTAGGAGACTCAACTACATTACCTGTTATTATATCTTTAGAATTAAATGATCAGCAAGAGCAAAGACTGTTAGATACATTAAAAAGATATAAGAAAGCTTTTGGTTGGAACTTAGCTGATATTAATGGAATCAGTCCTTCAATCTATAAGAACAGAATTATATTAGATAAATAATATAAACCAAGAGTCGATCCACAAAGGAGATTAAATCCGATGATGAAATAAGTAGTTAAGAAGGAAATTTTTAATTGGTTAGACACTGGAATTATATATCCTACTTCAGATAGTGCATGGGTAAGTCCAATTCATTGTGTTCCTAAGAAAGGAGGAATGACTGTTGAAACAAAAGAAAATAATGAATTAATACCTATCAGATAAGTTACTGGGTGGGGTATTTACATTGATTATAGAAATTTAAACACTGCCACCAGGAAAGATCACTTCCCTTTAGCCTTTTCAGATCAAATAGTGGATCGAATTGCTGGGAACACATATTTTTGTTTTTTAGATGGATATATCAGTTACCATCAAATTTCTATTACTCCTGAGGATAAAAAAAGACAACATTTACTAGTCCTTTTGGAACTTTTGCTTTTCAAAGAATGCCTTTCGGATTATGTAATGCACCTGCAACATTCTAGAGATGTATGATGTCCATATTTAGTAAGTTAATTGATGATGGATTGGAAGTATTTATGGATGATTTCTCTGTATTTG
>NW_018250624.1:167680-168300 GCF_001263595.1 Phalaenopsis equestris | reverse complement strand
ATTGGATTTCATGGGACCATTTATTTCTTCATTTGGGAACTTATATATATTAATTGTTGTAGACTATGTTTCTAAGTGGATTGAAGCACAAGCTTTACCTCGTTGTGATGCTAAAAGAGTTTCAAGATTTTTAATGAAAAATATTTTCACTAGATACGAAATGCCTAGAACGATTATCATTGACAGAGGATCTCATTTCAAAAATAAATACATTTAGAGATTGACAAAAAAATTTAATATTATTCATAGAATCTCTTCTGCCTACCATCCTCAAACCGGTGGGTTAGCTAAAATAGAGAGATTAAACAAATACTTGAAAAGATTGTAAACCCTAGTAGAGTAGATTGGTCCACTAGACTGGAAACCGCATTATGGGCTTACAGGACTGCTTATAAAACTCCTATTGGAATGACTCCTTACAGGCTGATTTTTGGAAAGACTTGTCAATTACGAATAGAATTGGAGCATAAAGCATATTGGACGATTAAAGAATTCAATTATAATTTGAAAGATGCTAGTGAGAAGAGATTATTACAATTAAATGAATTGGAAGAATTAAGAATTGTTTCTTATGATAATGACAAAATTTATAAGGAAAAATTAAAATTGTGGCATGATCG
>NW_018250624.1:167321-167606 GCF_001263595.1 Phalaenopsis equestris | reverse complement strand
GAAAATTGAAGTCTCGTTGGTTAGGACCTTTTACTGTGACTCGAGTTTATATTTACGAAGCTGTTGAAATTGAAGATCAGAAGACGGGAAATATATTTAAAGTAAATGGACACAGTTTAAAGCCATATTATGAGGGTAAAAGACCAAATTTTAAAGAGGTTTTAATGATCAGTTAACCTGAATGACACCTGAATAGGTCGGGCTGACGACGTTAAACCAAGGCCTTTATGGGAGGTAACCCATGTTTATTTTTATTTTTTTTGCGCTTATAGTAGCTTTTATTTG
>NW_018250624.1:165720-166875 GCF_001263595.1 Phalaenopsis equestris | reverse complement strand
AGTCGGTGAAAGTTTATTAGGGCGGAAGTACAGCGAATCTTCAACAAGTTGCTGATGAAGAAAATATTGATAAAAAAACGAGGATTCATGAATCGTGGATTGAATAATCCCATGACGAATATTGAAGAAACGATAGTGCGGTGTTGTGCGGAAGTGTTGTGCTATACTACTGCCGCCGTGGTGGTTCCTGTGGTGAAAGAATTCTATGCAAATTTACACGGAATCAACCAAGGAGTTTTCTATGTGCAAGGAAGATGGATCATTTTCACTCCTGCATGGATCAATAAATTATATATGATAGAGAATGTTCCTGTCTGCCACTATTCCAATTTTGTCCCAACGAGAAACCAGATAAATGAGATTTATCAATATTTAACGGACAAAATTGACGACTGGGAAATAAGAGAAAACGAGTATGTTATTTTTTCTGCAACACTCCTGAATCCCGTTTCAAAACATTGGCACTTTTTCATTTCTGCAAAACTGTTACCGACAATGAAGATCAATAAAGTTTCTAAAGAAAGTGCCATTTTGAATTATTGCATCCGAAGGGGACTGCCAATCGACATTGGATCTATAATTGTGAAGTCAGTTTTGGGCCTGATCATTAACAGATCAAATTATGGGCTTGGACACCCCTCCACAATTTTCTCACTTTGCAGTCAGTTCCAAGTGTCCTACAAAAATTGGGAAAAGGTACTGCTATCTGGGAAGCCTTTGGATCCAACTGAAAGATTCCCAATTTTTGAAGATGAAAATGACATGACAATTATAGTAGATCAAACATCTCAGAATTCACTGACATTTCACCCCTTAGTCCATGATAGGTCTCTTGTGAACCTGCGCCGAATCAAGAAATTGAAAAAGGAGGTACAAAATGTCATGAATGCGATTAATAATATCTCTGATTTCTTCGATCATCTAAACTGGAGGAAGAAGGAACATTTTGAGCACTCTAGACATTTTGAAGATAGCTTGATACGACTGATGAGGAGGATGAAATTGATAGAGGAGGATTCTACTGAAGAATTTCCATTCCGACCCTTCTACAACCTCTTCATTCATGTGCAATCAATGGGTGATCTAAGAGGAGAATCGAGTATTGAGTCTAAGGATTAGTAGATTTATATTCCTACCTCTCTGTCTATCTATGTA
>NW_018250624.1:164119-164935 GCF_001263595.1 Phalaenopsis equestris | reverse complement strand
ATCCAAAAAATTTGAGAATGTGAAGAAAATTTGGGAAAAAATTCATGGATCTTAATGTTGAACTCTTAGAATTACTATTGGAAGCCATGATTTTCATATTTGAAGTAGTTTTTGGAATTTTTCTATAATTTGATTAGATTGAAATGGCTCCACAACAAAAGAGAAGAGTTGAGTTCGACGAGTCTTGCTTCATCAATGCGATGGCTCAAATAAAATTTACTTCCATATTTAAAGGAAAGAAGTGCATACAAGATCAAGTTTTTGAAAGTCCGGGAGGAGAAATCGAACGAGTTATTGCCGAGCGGAGGTGGGAAAACTTTTGTTACACAACCAACAAAGCTTATGCAAATGTTGTGAAAGAGTTATACACCAATAAAGTTGATGTAAATATTGTGAAGGAGTTCTACGCCAATGTGATTTATTCTGATGATGGAATTTTTTAAGTGTGTGGATTCCCTATTGAGTTTACTGCCGTCCGTATCAACACTTTTTATGAAGTCCCAGACTCTTATAGCTGCCACTATGAATCCTTTAGTACAATGGAAGGCCCCTTATATGATGTTATCAACTTTCTAACTGATGGGAAAGGAACATGAAAGATAAAGCAACGAGAACAAATAATTTTTTTTGCTTCCATGCTAAATGCCACCTCTAAGGCGTGGCACTATTTCATTTCTTCTACTCTGTTACCAACCTATCACCATAGTGAGGTAACTAGAGATAGAGCTATTTTGAATTTCTGTATTCAAAATAGTAGAACTATAAATGTAGGTAGAATAATTCTTAAGAATATATTGACTACGGCGAGGAGTGAGA
>NW_018250624.1:162421-163766 GCF_001263595.1 Phalaenopsis equestris | reverse complement strand
TGCAGAGGCATTCAAATTTTGAGGTAGCCTATTATGAAGCTCAGGCCCGACACTACAGAGGAGAGCCTGATGTTACATTTCCTGAATGCCCCCGATATACTTAGTATCAACCCAATCCACCTGCTGATCAAGGCGATGAAGATATAGCTTGGGATTTTGATATTGAATCAAATTGACGTACTTATGTTTGTATTTATATTTTATGTAATCTTTTTGTAATAGAAATGGATTGTGTTGTGTACTTGGATTCTTGTTATAAAGTTAGTGCTATAGTTAAATGTGCATGTGTAGTTCAATAGATATTGATTAAAATTGTGGATTGTAATGTGATTTTCATTTTGGATTTTAGTTTTAATTGTTTAGTATTGTGGTTGTGTTAGGAAATGTTGTGCTTATTTAATGTTTTAGCTTTATACTTATTTCAAAATTTAATTACCCAGAAATTCCTCTAATGATTTATATGTGTAGAAAGCTCATAATATAACAGATCAGGTGAAGTAAAAATTTGAGAAGGCCTGTAGAAAATTCAGAATGATGAAAATGCCTACAATACTGAGGTATGATTTATATTTATAGTTTTTTTTTCCGCCTGTATTATTTCATATTTAAAAATGAAGTTTGGGGGAGGGAAGAAAAATATTAACTATTAAATGTCCTCTATTTCAATATTTTCAAAAACTTTTTATATGATTTCATGTAGTGAATTTAATTCAGGTAACTATATTTTTGTAACTATTTAAATATTATGGTAGATTTAAAGAAATATTTTTGTAATGAAATTAATTTTTGTAACTTAAGCTATTTAGTGTAAGAGAATAAGATTATAGTTAACTATTTAAAGTAAAGAAAACTATATTTTGAAGTATTAAGATTCTGGAAATTCATTTGAGAAGAAAAGATTGGGGCTCAATTATGTAAAAACTGTGAAATATTTATAAGGTAAATAAATGCTTTGAGTTTCAAATTTAGGGAAGGAAAAGTGAAGTTCAAAATCATTAAATGGCATCCATATATAGTAATCCTCACTTGAAAAAGGAAAAAGAAAGGATTGAAAACAATCCCTGAAATGAAAAGAAAAAAATATATAGGATTGAAAGCAATCCAAATGAAAAGAAGAAAAAGAGAAAATAAAGAAAAAGTATGGAAGTGAGGAGAAGCTTGAGGATATGATTAATCAAAAATTGGCTTCACTAGACCTACCTAAAGGGAGAGCTTAAATACATTCTTGAACTTATATTTATGGAATAGGTCTTTTACTAGTAGAGTTCTCATGAAGCTCCTATCTTTTGGATTTTCTAAGTGACTTAATATTGCAACATATAGTCATTCTTGAAATGAATAGAAG
>NW_018250624.1:160589-162167 GCF_001263595.1 Phalaenopsis equestris | reverse complement strand
AAAGGTATTTTTAATGTTTTGTTGCAGGAATGATGAATTCGGGTCATTGGAGCAAAAAGATGCAAAAAGGAGCAAATTTGGAGAAAAAAGGCCCAAAATGTGGAGAATTGAACTAGGCCACCGACGGCGCCCTCAACCACGCCGAAGATAAGTTTTTTCTTTTGACAGACTAAAATCCCCTATTCAATCCTATCGTTTGGGTGCTGAAGTGTAGATGTTAGCCCTCAGGTGAGGGGAACGTGTCAGCTCCGAAGTGAGAGCCGGTATCCTCCCAGCCTAGCCACAGATTCAGTAAACAAGCGTAGGATTAGTCAATGCTCTTTATGCCTAGACCAAAGGGTAAAGAATAGGTATGCTCCTATTTGGCATAATATAAATTGAACTAATTCACTTTATCCATTCACTATAATTTCTTGACAAGGAGAAGGATGATTTCTTATATATTGAATATCACAATTAAACCCTCATTTGTATCATTAGTTATTTAATAGTTATTAAAACTATCTATTTATTTCAATTTCCTATTAGTGACAGATAAGCAAATTGAACTTTATTGTTGTGATTAAAGTATTGCTTTCTAAAATCTTAGTCCGCAGTTCTAACCACTCCCTGTGGGACCGATATCTAGGATTCTATTAGAGCCCTCCATTATTTGAGCGATACATATACTTGCATTGATAAGTGTGTAAGTGTGATCTTGCATTGATAAGTGTGATTTTACAATTATTGAATATTCATTACATCCATATTTATCTTGTATTTTAAGCATATAAAAAGTCACTGTCACTTTTGCTATATTAAATGTTACTTCTTGTTCATCGACTTTCATTATTAATTCTCCTTTTGCACATATATCACAACTCTCCCTGTTGCAAGGAATGGTCTACCCAAAATAATAAGAATCTTTTTATCTTCCTCCATATTTAATAAAATAAACTTTACAAGAAAAATAAATTTATCCACTTTTACTAATACATTTTCTATAACTCCTTTAGGATAAGTTATTGATCGATCAGCTGACTGAAGAGTTATAGTAGCAGAGGAAATCTCTCTTAAATCTAAATGTTTAAAAATTGATAGAGGCATAAGATTTATACTAGCTTCTAGACCACATAAGGTTTTTTTAACAACTTTCTCACCAATAGCACAAGGTATAGTAAAACTAAAAGGATCTTTTAACATTTCAAGAAGCTTTTTCTGAATAATTGCACTAAGTGCAACGGTCCCTTGATCTACAAACTTCCTCTTCTTGTCTAGTATATCCTTCATAAATTTCACATAACTTGACATATGTTTCAAAGCTTCAATGAAAGGAATATTTATTGTTAACTTTGTAAGGATTTCCAAAAATTTTGTAAATTGTTTATCTTTATTCTTCTACTTCAACAGTTGAGGAAACGGAGGTGGTGGTTTTTCTAGAGAAATTTTTATTTTTCTAGTTTCATCATTATCGCTTTCAATTTCCACCTTCTCCTTCTGAACTTCAGTTTCTCTTTGGATTCTTGTCTTCACTTCTTTTCCACTTCATAATTGAATAGATTTCATTTGCTCCTTATTCTGATCTTTTGGATTAACTTA
>NW_018250624.1:138369-160444 GCF_001263595.1 Phalaenopsis equestris | reverse complement strand
CTTCTCCTTAACTTGTGAGTTATTATTAAATCCAGGAGGATAATAAGGTCTATATTTAGGATTCCCTTGGTTATTTGAATTTCTTGAGGGGCTCACCGAATTGTTATAATTATTCCAACTAAGATTAGGGTGATTTTTCCATCCAGGATTATAATAATTAGAATAGGGATTATTATTTCTATAATTTATAACATTCATAGTTACATAAGATGATTGTGTATCAATTATTTATCCTAGTAAATTTTGCTTTAACACTGGTGGTATTTGAGAATAGTTCACTCCAATTTGATCAATCTTCTTCAATATAACAACAATTTGAGATGCCAAAATAGACATTACATCATAATCATGATTACTAGCTACTCTCTTTTGATTTACCCATTTAAAGGGTCATTGAAAATTATTAGTAGCCATCTTCTCTATTAAATAATATGCTTCATCAAAAGGTTTTGACATTAATGATCCACATGCAACAACATCTATAATAGATCTAAGTGATCCTACTAATCCATTGTAAAAATTTTGAATTATTAACCAATCTGGTAAAGCATGGTGCTGACATCTCCTAAGAAGATCCTTAAATCCTTCCCAAGCTTCATATATCGATTCCCCTTCAAACTGACAAAAAAATTTAATATTGTTTCTAAGCTTAGCAATTTTCGAGGGTGGAAAATATTTAGCTAAAACTTTTTGTGATAGTTCTGGCTAATTTCTGATAGATCTAGGTGCTAATGAATTTAACCAAGCTTTAGCTTTGTCCCTTAATGAAAAAGAAAAAAGTCTAAGCCTAACAACATTATTAGACATTCCATCATATTTAAATATAGCACATATTTCAAGAAAACTAGCAAAGATGTAAGTTAGAATCTTTTGTAAGTGTTCCACCAAACTGATTACGATCCTTAAATCCTTCCCAAGCTTCATATATCGATTCCCCTTCAATATCAAGATTTTGATATTGAATAGTCAAGTGAAGTTCATCAAGTGAAGTTCATCTGTAGGATTAGTATAATCTTTTAAAGGTCTTTGTTGATTTTCATTTATTTGATTATCTAAGTTATTTTCCATTTCATTCAAATTTCTAATTTCTTTTTATTATTTTTGAACTTTTCTAATAGTACGTTCTAATTCTGAATTATAAGGTACTAAACCTTCACATCTAATAATACCCATAAATAAATATAATGAGCAAAAATAAATATTCTTAAAAGTACTCGTAAGTTTAAAAAAAATATTTTATTATTATTATTTTATGATTTATGATTTTTAAATTTTTTTTTATTTTTTATTTTTATTTTATTTACTTTATCGCTAAATTTCTTAATTTATTAAATCTATTTAATTTACTATTACCTTACTCGGCAATGGTGCATACTCGACAATGGTGCAAAAAACTTGATCCCGAAATTATAGATGTGTAAAATTAATAAAGTTGACTCCGCAACGATGCCAAAAACATGATTTGTTATTTATGAATAAGAAATTGAATCAATTTATGTTGGGATTCTACACAAGTATATGTATCATTATCAAGTAATGCAGGACTTTCTATTTTAGCCTTAAATATCGATCCCACAGTATATGTATCATTATCAAGTAATGCAGGACTTTCTATTTTAGCCTTAAATATCGATCCCACAAGGAAGGTGTAAATTTATAAATCAAGAAATTCACAAGAATAAAGAAAATCTACTACACTAATTTCAAATGTATAGGATGCTATCAGAACTAAATTACCAAGTATTGGTGAAACTGTAAAGCAAAGCTTAGCAATAACTACCAAACTATTTTTATGTGACGAAGTTATCCAAAATGAGAAAGCATCATTCCCACTACAAAGAGTTTTTGGCTAAATGTGAGAGATAAATGCTTTTACCATGTCTTGTGCCAAATAGGAGCAATTTTAATTCTCTACCCTCAGTCAAGTGTTATAGAGAATCGCTGGCTAATCTTGAGTTTAATCTCTAAATTTGTGGTTAGGCTGGGAGGATACTGGCTCTCACTCCAGAGCTCCCACTTCCCTTCCCTAGAAGGCTAACTCTCGCTTTAGTTCTAAAACACAAAGACTAATTTGGGGATTTTATTCTTTCACTCTAGAATCTCCAATTCTTTGCCCAGTAATATATTTATATATATTTATTTCATTATTTATATTTTATTATTTATTTTCACTCAATTCCATGAATGAAACACTCCTTCATGGAATTGAATGTGATTCTCACTTTTTTGTGAAACTCATACTCTATTTCCAGGATAGTATGTTTCACAACGGATATTAACATTTCAATTGGCCTAATCAAAAACTAAATTAATAACAGAGCAAAAAAATCATCAAAATTTATTTTATATTTTAAAATTGGCACATCCAAATTATCTCTTCATTTGACCATATCTCAGAGTGAGGAGAAAGACAAAGAAAACTACTCAGAACTCATGAGAAAGATACGACAAAATATGAATTTCATAAATAAAAGAAAGTTTATACAACAGTAATAAACAAACACCACTTATCTTTAACTCTTTATCAAATCAACTCTCTTGTAGCTCCTCTTGGACTTTTTCTCTCTTTATAAGACTCTTAATTTTCTCTTTGAAGATGTAGGAAAGAAGAAATTTCTCACTTCTCTCACTCTCCAACAAGTCTTAGAAGAAATCACACTTAGACTCACCATACTACATAATACATATAATGGAACACTAAAGAAAACTCAATGACACACTAGCAGACTCTTTTTTTTTATCAATATCCCCTTTAAATAGAGCAATGTCAGTTTTCCAAGAGGTGTATCAAATAACTCTTCAAAAAGCGTCAAAATTTGTCAAATCTTCTAGAATTTTTCTCTGCACCGACTTCGGCGCTGTCGGCACCCACGATGGTGGTGGCTCAAAATTAATTTTGTGCTCTCTATCAAATGGCACAGTCAGTACCAAGTCTGGCATCGTTGGTGCCCCCGCTATTCTAGACTCTTTCCTTCATGTTGGTACCATTGACGACCATGCTGACACCCTCAGCGCCCTTAAATTGCACGACAATTTCTCTCCAAAATGTCATTTTGACTTCAAATTCTATCCTTTTTGCTTCAAGTGCTAAAAATCATAAACCTGCAATAAAACATGCAAACTACCTTCCTTTAAAGCACAATATCACAAAAAATGATTAAAAAATATAGGTCTAAAAATGCATATATTTTTTATGCATCAGTCTCCTTTAAACTTCTCAGATGTTTTTGAATGAAATTATACTTTTAAGAAAGGTTATTTTCATGCTTATCTTGTAGGTATATTTGTTAGGAGAAAAACACAACTAAAATAGGGCAAAACAGAGCTGAAACAAAGCCAAACAAAACAAAATTATGGAGCTGCTGCAGAGTGGTGCTAGAGGCACCAAAAATGGTGGCAGAGGTACCAGAATCTAGAGAACACATAATTTGGTGTCGGAGGCTCTAGAGACGAGTTTTTATGGATTTTTGGAGGTTTTAAACTATTTTGAGATGTTCTAAAAGGCTCTAAGTGAATCAAACACCCTATGGAGTGGTTCAATAAATCTAAGCACTTGGGAAAGGATTTTGAATGAAGAGATATGTCTCTTGGATGAAGAGATTTATCAAGAGATTTATCTCTTAGAATGAAAATGTGTCTTTTAGGGAAAAGAAAGAATTTTGTGTCTCTTTAAAATAGGAGGAGCTGACACCTCTCATGGGTGTCGTGGGTCTTATTATGTGTGAGTGTGTATGTTAGGAAAAATGAGAGGAATACTTAGAGATCTTAAATTAGGAGTAGAAATTTAGATTTATATTTTTTCAAGAGTGATTAGAGAGGGAATTTGGAGAGAATCTGTAAGGGTACTAGCTTTGCATAGATCAACGAGAGACTTTGTGGGAGAGATCTTCATCTTTCTTTCAAAGGGAAAAGACTAAGTATTGTGTTCTTCATTATCTTAAGATTTTGTAAACACTTATCTATTGGATTTTCTTTGATATAATAAGGTTTTCCTTTGTATTTTCTTTATTCTTTGTGAGTAGTTTTTTAACTCTTTCTTCTTGTTTGGAAATTGTGGCATTAGAACATTATGTCGTTGTTTTCATTTTACTTTTGTTTTGCAATGAGTTGGATTCATGTGTAGGATTTTAAGATGCATGTTAATATACAATTAATTATAAAGTGTTTGGAAATTGTGGCATTAGAACATTATGTCGTTTGTTTCATTTTACTTTTCTTTTGCAATGAGTTGGATTCATGTGTAAGATTTTAAGATGCATGTTAATATACGATTAATTATAAATATGATGGTTTTTTACTTGAACATCATTTACATTTCAATTTTGGCCTATTGTATTGTTAAAATTTGTTGAGAACATAAGATCCGAAAGGGCTATGATTTCTACAACAAAGTAAGAATCACATTCATTTTCAGGGATGAGAATGTAATCCATGGGGTTGCTCTGGAGTGGCAGCCAATATCCTCCCAACTTAAGCATATATTTAGGGGCCAAACTATGGATTCTTCAATGTTCTTTATGCACTCTCACAGGGTAAAGAATAGGATTGCTCCTATGTGGTGCATGAGCCAATATCCTCCCAACTTAAGCATATATTTAGGGACCAAACTATGGATTCTTCAATGTTCTTTATACACTCTCACAGGGTAAAGAATAGGATTGCTTCTATGTGGTGCATACAATATTTAATTTATCTCATTCCTATACATTATCCAATTCACTACATAAGAATAATAGTTTTTTTCATCTCAAAATTCTCCAAACCAATTCATCAAAAAAATGTTATCTTTAAAATTAGTACTTTCATTTTGGAGTAGTTGTTGAGTACATGTTAGAAAAACCACTTAAATCAATTTTGTAAAGTAAGGACTGATAGTAGTAGACTAGAATTAGCTTAAGAGATTTCTTACCTCGCTTCTCTGTGGGATAAATACTGGGTTTTTAAAGAAAGCCCTATATTAATTGAAGTGATAAGTGCACTTGTATAGAACCACTATTGTGTGAACTATTTTTTATATTTTATTAAATTTCAAAATTACTGCATAATTTTGAAGCGGGTCAAGTTTTCACTATTATTGGGGATTTAAATTGACATAAAACACACAGAAAAATTACACACAGTAGGGGCGCATCAGCAGCCTATATAGTGCATTCATTCTAGCTCGAGTAAATTCAACATCTTTACCTTTAACATTAACGTGCTCGTCCATAGTCATCCGAAGATTGACATAAAATTCTTGAACAATAGGAACAATAGCTACTACGGTGAAGTAGCAAAAGGTCTTCCAGTTCTGAGTGATTATCAACCTTTCAATCTCTCCTCCTGGGTTTGAAAATGCACATTCCTGAATCAATTTTTTGGTTCCCATCATAGTATTATAATTCTAATTAGCCTTCAAATTAATTAAGCATCTCACATCAAAATTTCCCGAAGGCTTTCCTCTCTTCACACTTAGAGCCATAGGAATTAAAAAAAAATGACATAAAATCTAAATAAATTCATAATATCATAATTCAAACTCCAAAAGTAGGAATATTTGGTAAGAAACTTTTCACCATGGGTTCTCTTTAAGATTTTTCAATGAAAACTTAAAGTTTCAAATTTCCATAATGTAGGAAAAATCCATGGTCAAAAAAAAAATTTTAAGTTAAAGGGAAGCTCTTACCAAGGGAAGATAAAATCCAAGTCTTTTTAGCCTTCAAATCTCTTTGTATCCACCAAATGGCAAGCCCTAGGTTGAGATTCAACCTTACTTTAGAGTTAGGAGACGTCCCAAGTAGTAAAAATGGGGTTTTATAGGGGGTTTTTTGTGGTTTTTAAGAAAATCTGGGTGTTTTTGAGAAACTAGCACCTCGGGCGCCAAATCTGGCGCCTTTGGCACCAACACCAAAAATTTTCAAATTTAAATTTTTCTTTGAAATCTACTATATACCAAACCACATCAACCTTTAATTAACTTAATTAAATATTTATATTCATAATTAAATAATTTTCTCACAAAATACTTTTGCAAATAATACAAAACTCACATTTTTATATAAAATCCAAATGATTACAAACCAGCCTTTTTCAAGCCAATACATCTAATTCAACATCAAAATCAAACCATACCAAACCATACAAGCTAACACTGAAGACTAAATATTAAAAACTCAACATATGCCACTGATAAAGTTCAACAATAAAAGTAAATGAAATCAAATACATACACATAACACACATAAGCAATCACAATTATGAATTCCGTACTAAAATGAGTTCAAACATCTTCTTCACTTTCATTTTCTTGAATGTTTTCCATGGATTGGTAGTGAACATATAAGTTGTAAAAAGGTCGGTGAGGAAATTTGTCCGCGAATCTTCTTAAACATACGCACCATACCTTCCTCAATACACCTGACATGTTCAAATTTTTCTTTCATCCTCCAATCCAAATGATCAAATATATCAGAAATGTTTCCAATTGAATTCATAATATTTTGTACCTCTTTCTCCAAATTCTTGATCCATTTCAAAATATCATGCAAACTATAAAGAAAGCGGGGCTGGATAGCTGATGAATTTTGAGATGATTTATCCATACAAATATTCATATCATTCTCCTCCACATTTTCTATTGAGTTGTAACAAACCTCTGGGTCCATCTGCTTCCAAGGGAAAAGCAATTTTATCCCAAATTTCATAAGGCTTTTGTGACTGGCTGCATAGTAGGAATATGGTAGATGGATGTCCTAGCCAATGAGTCAATCCATCAAAACATATTTACAATTAAACCACCCACATCAATAGGCTCACGGTTTGAATACAATAATTCAAAATAACACTTTCCTTAGTTGCTTTACTGATTTTCATGGTAGGAAGTAGTTTTGATGCAATAAAGAAATGCCATACCTTCGATGCAGGATTCAATAATGATGAAGAAAAAATTACATGTCCATTATCTATTGTCTCCCAATTTGCATCTTCATCAGTAAGGAATCAATAGAGTTCATTCATGTTATCTCTCATGGGGACAAAATTTGCATAATGAAAAATAGAGACACTTTCAATCATAAACAAATCATTTATTCTTGAAGGAGTAAATGATACCCACCTACCTTAAATATAAAGGACTCCTTGGATCATGCCATGAATATTAACATAAAACTCTTTCACCACAGGAACTACTACCACAACAGTGGTATAACAAAGCACTTCCTAGCGTCTCTACGCAATAATCTCCTCCAATCAATTATTTGGTGTGTTGAATCCTTGATTCACAATTCTTCATTCCTTGACTAATCTCTACTTCACAAGAACTCGATCATATAAATTTTTTGCATCAAAACTGATGAACTTCCTCTTGTTGAAAATTTCATATCTAGCGGTTTCCTTAGAGTGGAAAGCCATATGATTTGAAAAATGGCAACTTTCCATTTGTTTTCCACTCTTAAATAACTTCAAAATTCATTTTTTGGGAGTTACTAGGAAGAAAACCTACAAAACTTGCCCAAAATTGCCTTCAGAAACTTCCAAATTTGTTCCAGTAACTGCGGCTCTTTTGGAGTCAATTTTTGGCCCCTTTAATGCCAGCTCTCTAAAAAATGGTGCACAAGATCCAAATCTGGTGCCTCTGGTGCCAGTTTAGATTTTTGCATCATTTCATTTTAAATCCAAATAACTCTTAAGTCTTCTATAAAATTAGGTACATAAAGAAGTTTTAATGTATTTTCTCAATATGTAAGTCTCTCAAGTACACAAAATTCATAAAAAAACATGAATATGGATATATATAAAACAGCTTATAAAAACAGATTAGCAACATCAACAAATATAAATATTGGTTGTCTTCCATAAAGTGTTTGGTTTAATGTCGTCAGCTCGACTTCCCCAATCTATACTAAGGGTGACCTAACATTACAGTCTCTTTAAAAATTGGTCTTTGACCATCAAATATGCTTTAAGTCCCATTCACTTTAAATATTTTTCCAATTTTGGGATTTTGAATATTAACAACTCCATAGTGATAAACTTTTACAACTGTGAATGGCTCTGTGCACCTAGACTTAGTTTTTCAGGAAATAATTTTAATCTTGTATTGTATAATAAAACATTCTGTACAAGTTCAAATTCCTTTTTTATTATCATCTTATCCTGCCATTCTTTCATTTTCTCTTTATATATTCTAGCATTATCATAAAATTTATTCCTAATTTCTTTAAGCTCATTCAATTGCAACAATCTTTTCTCAACAACATCTTTTAAATTAAAATTAAACTCATTAATAGCCCAATAAGCTTTATGCTCCAATTCTACTGGTAAGTGATAGGTCTTCCCAAAAATTAATTAATATGAGGACATTCCTATATGCGTCTAACAAACTATCCTATAAGCTTATAATGAAAATATTTAATCTAGCAGACTAATCCATTTTATTAGGATTTATAATTTTTTCCAAAATTCTTTTAATTTCACGATTAGATACTTCTGCTGGAACACTACTCTGGAGATGATAAGCAGTAGCAATCCTATGTATAATATCATATTTTTCCACCAAATTTTCCAATTATTTTGTTCCTATGTGAGATCCGCCATCATTAATGCTTATTTTTCCATCAGTAATGATTACTCTCGGCATTCCATATCTTGTAAAAATATTTTTAATTAAAAATTTTGAAACAGTTCAAGCATCACATCAAGATAAAGCAATTACTTTAATCCATTTTGATGCACATTTCACTGCAATTAATATATATATATTTCCAAATGAAGGTATAAATGGTCTCAATGGTCTATAATGGTCTCATAAAATCTAATCCCCAAACATAAAAAATTTCAACTTCCAATGTAAAATTTAGGGGCATTTCATTTCTTTTTGAATTATTGCCTACTCGTTGACATTGATCACATCTTTTTATTTGTATACTAACATCTCTAAATAGAGTAGACCAATCAAATCTAGATTATAAAATTTTTTGAACAGTTCTATCAATTTCAACATGACCCCAAATTCAAAATCATGACATTTCTTCAATTTCTTTATAAGGCACACATCCCCACATAACTAAATCTTTGCATTATTTGTACAAATATGGGTCATCCCAAAAGTAAAATTTTGCATCGTAGATAAGTTTATTCTCTTATTTCTTCATCAATCCTTATGGTAAATACCACTAATAATGTAGTTTACAATATCAACATACCATGGTATTTCCCATTCCTTAACAATATAAAGTAGTTAATCAGAAAAATTTTTATTAATTTCTCTTTCAAGATCAAGTGCTTCTTCCTATTCCAGCCTAGATAAATGATTAGCTATTTGATTATTAGATCCTTTCTTATCTACCACCACAATATACACAAAATTAAATTCTTGCATCAGAAGTACCCATTGAAGTACCCATTTAATTAATCTTTGTTTCACATCCTTCTTTTGCATCAAATATTTTATAGCAGAGTGGTATGTACACACAACACATTTAGCTCCAATCTGATAAAACCTAAACTTATCAAAAACATAAATAATAGCTAATAACTCTCTTTCAGTAGTGGTATAATTAATTTGAGCATCATTTAGAGTTTTTGTAGCATAGTATATAACTTTAAATTTTTTTTCATATCTCTACCCTAAAACAGCTTCAATAGAATAATCACTTGCATCACACATTATTTTGAATGGTTTCTCCCAATCAGGTGAAACAACTATAGGAGCAGTGATCAATTTTCCCTTCAATGTTTCAAAGACATTAAGGCACTCTTGATTAAAATAAAATTTAGTATCTTTTTTTAAAAATTTGTTATAAAGGCTTTGTAATTTTTGAAAAGTCTTTTATATATAGCCTGTAAAAACTGACATGTCCTAAAAATTTCTAACTCCTCTTACAGTACTAGATGGAGGTAGGTTAGCTATAAGTTTATTTTTTGCTGGATCTACTTCCATGTCAGTTTCTAAACTGTTATGCCTAAGTAAAATTCCCCCTACAACCATCAATTTACACTTTTCCCAGCTTAATACTAAATTAGTCTTTTCACATTGTTCTATAACTTGTGCTAAATGAGTTAGACATATTTTAAATGAAGTTCTAAGCACCAAAAAATCATCCATGAAAACTTTTATTCCTTTTTCAATTAAATCACTGAAACTTAACATCAGACATCTTTGAAATGTCACAGATGCATTACAGAAACAAACAGGCATCCGTTGAAAAGAAAAAGTACCACAAGGACTAGCAAATGTTGTCTTCTCTTGTTCTTATGAAGCAATTGAAATTTGATGATAGAGCAAATGTTGTCTTCTCTTGTTCTTATGAAGCAATTAAAATTTGATGATAGAAGGTATATCCATCTAAAAAACAAAAATATTTGTGCCCAGCTAGCCTATTCAACATTTGGTCCAAAAAGGGTAAATGAAAGTTATCTTTCCTGGTGGATGAATTTAATTTTCTATAATCAATGCAAATTTGTCATCCAGTGACTTGTCTTGTTGGTATTAATTAATTATTTTCATTAGTCTCAATTGTCACACCCTTTCCTTAGAAAGATAGTGAATTGTACTCACACAAGCACTATCTAAAATAGGATATATTATTCCAGCATCCAACCATTTTAAAAACTCTTTCTTAACAACTTCTTTCATCATAGGGTTTAATCTCCTTTGAAGATCAACTTTTGGTTCATGATGTTCTTCTAATAAAATTCTATGTATATATATCAAAGGACTGATTCCTTTAATATCAGCTAACATCCATCCAAACGCTTTCTTATATCTTCTTAAAGTTTCCAACAACTTTTGTTCTTGTGCTTCAATTAATTCTGAGGATACAATAACAGATAACATGGATAAATCTTATAAAAAGGTGTATTTTCAATGTGTAAGAAGTGCTTTTATTTCTAGTTCAAGAGGTTTTATAATCAAATAAATCAAATTTTTATTATTATCCGTAGGGTGTAACAATTCAAATTATTCCTGAACAAAATCCAATTCTTCATTACTCACTTCCATAAATTTATCTTGAATTATATCCTCATCTTCAAACTCCAACTATACTTATGCAATTTTCTTTTTAATTGTATTTGTAAATTATTCATTGCTTAAAAAGTTGTAATATCCATTCTAAAGCATTCACCATCTCTTCCTTTTGTTGGGTATCTCAATGACATTGCAATATTAAATGTAACTTCTTGATTGCTAACTCTCATTGTTAATTCTCTTTTCTACACATCTATTAAAGCTATTCGAGTGGCAATAAATTGTCTTCCAAAAATAGTAAGAATTTTCCAATCTTCCTCCATATCTAACACAAAAGAACCCCACAAAAGGATAAATTTATCAACCTTTACCAAAACATCTTCTATAAATCCTTTAGGATAGGTAATCAAAGAATCAACTAACTGAAAAGTTACAGTAGTCAGTGAAATTTCTCCTAAACCCAACCTTCTTAAAATTGATAAAAGCATATGATTAATATTGGCTCCCAAATCACATAAAGCTTTTCTTAAAAATCTTTTGCAAATAACACAAGGACTAGTAAAACTACCAGATCCTTAAGTTTTTTAGGATGCTTTTTCTGAATTATTATTCTACTCTCCTCATTAAGTGAAATAGTCTCATTAACTGTAAAATTCCTTTTTTTATTAGGTATATCCTTCATAACCTTCACATAGCTTGGCATTTGTTCCAAGGCTTCAACAAAGAGAATGTTTATCGTCAATTTTCTCAATATTTCAAAAGTTTTGTAAACTGGTTATCTTTGTTACACTGCTTCAATCTTTAAGGAAATTAAAGTGGTGGTTTTTCTATAATAATTTTCATTGTTTGATAAGATATTCTAAATCAAAATGAAAATCTTAACTAGACTTTTCATTTTCCACCCCTTCTTTCTCGATTTCAACTTCAACTTATTTTTGAACTTCTTTTTAAGCTTTTTGTTTCCAATTCTTTTCCACTTCTCAGTTGAATAGCCTTAATTTGCTCTTTGTTCAGACTTCTCAGTTAAATAGCCTTAA
Source organism: Phalaenopsis equestris (assembly GCF_001263595.1). Classification (NCBI taxonomy): domain Eukaryota; kingdom Viridiplantae; phylum Streptophyta; class Magnoliopsida; order Asparagales; family Orchidaceae; genus Phalaenopsis; species Phalaenopsis equestris. The sequence continues at coordinate 148,459 of NW_018250624.1, read as the reverse complement.
TTTGCTCTTTGTTCATATCTTTAGGATTAACTTCAAAATTACTAGGTAAAGTTCCTGGAGGTCTATTGCTAAGTGCAGTAGCAATACTTCCCATTTGTTTTTTCTATGTTTCTAATTACAGGTCCTTGACTTTGTAATTGTGCTCCTTAACTTTTTAATTATGCTCCTTGACTTCATAATTGTACTCCCATTTGCAATGTTAATTCTTCCATTGACAATTTCTTCTCTCTATTCTGTGAATTGCTATTGAAACTTGGAGGGTAATAAGACTTATAGTTAGAATTTCCATGATTGTTATAGTTTCCTAATGAGTTTGTAGGATTGTTCCCCCATTGTGGATTTACAACATTAAATTTATGGTTAGGGTGATTTTTCCAACAAAGATTATAATAATTGGAATAAGAATTATTAGATCAGTTGTTTATTGCATTTACAGTCTCATACAAAGATTGAGAATTTGTCATTTATCTTATGAATTTTCCTCAAGCATAGCAGGTGTCTGAGAATAATTCATTCTATACTGATCTATCTTCTTTGATATTGTAGTAATTTGAGTAGCCAACACAAATATTGGAGTTGTCCTTTTAGAGGGCTTTAAAAACTATTAGTAGCCATATTTTCAATTAAAGAATATGCTTCATTAAATTGTTTTAACAATAATGATCTACCAACAACAGCGTCATTTGTAGATCTAAGAGATCCAACTAATCCATTATAGAAGTTTGAATTATTAACTAATCAGGTAACGCATGGTGTGTACACTTTCTAAGATCTTTAAATCTATCCCAAGCTTCATAAATTAATTTTCTTTCAAACTTAGAAAAATATGTAATATCATTTCTAAGCTTAGTAGTTATTGATGGTGATAAATATTTAGATAAAAATTTTTGTGATAAGTCTCTCCAAGTTCTAATAGATCCAAGTGCTAACGAGTTTATCTAAATTTTAGCTTTCTCCCTTAGTGAAACAGAAAAAATTTAAGTCTGACGGCATCATTCGACACTCCATCATATTTAAATGTAGCACACAATTCTAAAAAACTAGCAAGGTGTAAGTTAGGATCTTCAATCGGTGTTCCCTCAAGCTAATTATTTTATACCATTTGGATAATAATAGGTTTAATCTAAAATGAATTGGCATCTAAAATAGAGTTTTGTATACTCAAATGAATTTCATCTACTATAGGACTAGCATAATCTCTTAATGGTCTTTAATGATGTTCATTTTCAATTCTAGAATTATTTAAGCTTGTAGCCATCTTGTTCAAACTATCCATCTCTTTTTGTTGTTTTTGAATTTTTCTAATAGCTCTTTCTAACTTCGAATCATAAGGTACTAAACATATCGATCTTAAACTATGCATACACAATCACAATAAGCAATTTAAATAAGAAAACACACTAAAATATAAAAATATTTAATTAAACAACAATAAGTTTTTCAGTTAAAACCAAGTATTCTAAAATATAAATTAATTTACCATTACTCCTCGACAACAACTCCAAAAACTTGATGCATGGTTTTTGTGGTGCATGAGATTGTTGTTGTTGGCACAATTTTGGTTAAGGAGTTGGCTGTTGGAAGCTGTCGGCCGCCGAAATTGAAATCCTGTCGCCCGCTTCAGAAAGGTGATTAATTTACTTATATATATATATAGTGCAGAAAAATATGAAATCAAACTGACCCCATATTTTTCATAGTTTAAATAAATGAGCACTATACCTTAAACCCCGTATGTATCCCAAAAAATAAACACAAGACTTGATGGTGAGGTTTGATCAAATAAATAAAGAAATATACGACATCCGTTTGGTCTATGAAACCATTTCATTTGTAGACAAGATCCCCTATTTAATATGAAGAATTAAATAGGGTTTATATTAAGCTGGGTTCGGATAAGCTTCATATAAGGGCAAGCCCTTATAATTAATTACATCTTAGATAACCGAAGTCACCTAATAATACTCTCGATAAAAAATCAAGAAATATTATCTTCATGGAGTTCAAAAGGATAAGACTTCAACGAAATCGGACCTTCATGGAGTTCAAAAGGATAGGACTTCAACGAAATTAGACAATTAGGTGTGAAAGGGGAATGGTTCAAATTTGGAACATTTTATTTTTGGAATCCAAAGAAGGAAGAACTAGGGGATGTCGGAGATCCAGAGGAGAACCTCGATGACTTCCCAAGCTACCCTATGGTTTGGCTTTAGTTTAAAAGAAAAATATTTAAATGTTTCAACCTGTCAGTTTTATTATTTAGGGCTTACATTCGTGTGAAACGATCACACAAATAATCTAGAAGATGAAAGGTTTTAGTTCGTGATGAAAGATAACCCTGAAATTCTAAGACGAGTTAGGGCTTAGATTGTACAACAGAGCTGTACAAAGGCCTAAAGATAGGGTGAGAATTTATATTGCATAAGCAAACAACCTTGAAATCCTATAGCTTGTTGTTTAATTATAAGGAAAGAATGGTTTAGCTGATGAAGACAGGTTTTGCTGTTCAAGATGGTTGTGCTGTCCACCATGCTAGCGCCAAGTTCCTTGCTATGATGAGTTTAAGTTTTCTAGTGTGTCATGTTATGATGTCAAATCAGATGTCTCTATGGTTGTAGTTTTTTAAATGCATGTTAAAGTTGATTAAAGCGACACCAGTTGATTAGAGCGACACCGGTCTAAAGTTGATTAGAGCGACACCGGTCAGGATCCTACGGCTCCCTTGTTACGATACCACTATTTTTTATTGGAATCACTTAGTCCAAATGAAATTACATAACTCAACTTAATGAGTTTTATACTTTCATTTAGACCGTGGGAAGTCTCGTTAGAAACTGTAGGTTACTTCCTCTGAGGGATTCCCGATCATCTTATCGAGATGTCTTAATTTAGTTGCAATTGTTGTTTGTGATGTTCGTGATTAAACTTTTATTTATCTTATGTTTTAAATGTTGTGGCGGTGAATTTTGTCTTGGTTGATTTTAGTTTTGGTTTTTGTTTTGTGGCTATCCTAGCAGTTTTAGTTTTCATGTTGGGTGTCATCATTGTTTAACATGCAAGTTTTGTAAGTATGGAAATATAGTGTGGAAAGTACAATAAAAGACAGTACTGTAAATTGTAAAAGCGTACTTGGCGAGTCTTCTAGTTCCACCATCTGAAAAGTCAGTACTTGCAAGGCATGTATGTAATGTTGCAAGGAAATTAAATTGCATGAGTAGATAAAGGTTTAGCTACCAAACCCCAAGTTATGATTTAGTTGTATCTCGGAAAATCCTAGTGGATAATTTTAGAACAAAATATGATAAGTCCAATTTGCCTTTCATAATACCCAACATATTTCAAAATGTTCAAGGTGTGGCCCTAGATCATTTTAAATATCTCTTGAACTATCCTGAGCTCATTTTGATGTTCATTTTGATCTTATCATAATGTTCTAATAATCATCTGAGGCTAGAGTGTGGCTACCCTATTTTTCAGTGAAGCTTAAAAATTTAATAAACCCAAGGATATGGTAATCAATTATTCAATTGATGTTTCATTTAAAAGTTATGTGAGTGGGTGCCCTTAAGGCGTTTTTGAGTCATTTAAGATTCCGGTGCCCACAAGTAAAGTTGGACTTGCAGTGCCTAAAGATGTTAATCACCAATCATATCATTTTTTAAATCCAATCAGACTACTAAGCCTTTAACAATCATAGTGAGTGAAATGATTGTTTTCAAAGTTTTGCTTTAAGTACCATATATCCTTATTAAATGATCAGATCATTCTCAATTTTGGGTCTAAGAAGAGTAAATTATCATCTTCCTGGCTTAAGCCCATCACCTAAAAACCATTTAATCTTTAATTGATTTTTGAGTCATGAATATTAGGAGAACTATGTTTTTAGCTGATGTTGTCCAAGGGTGTTGAATGGTTTTCTACCATTTAGCCCCATTGTATTTTAATCATCCAAAAATGTTTATTAAGATTATTAAGATCAAAATTACCCATCTTCCCTTTGATAATCCTAAATTTTTTATTAAGGCACCAAAGTCCTAAAATTATCACATTGCCCTTAGGGCACTTCACCTCATCACTCTTTAAATACAACTCAAATGACTTTTAGGGTTTAAAGTGTTATATATTTGAGGTAATTAAAATGTTAGAGGAGGACATGTGGACCTCTCAAAATTTGATTTAATTTAGATAATTATTTAAACTTAGAAAATAGGATTTTCAAAAGTTAATTTATTTAATTATTCAAAATAAAAACTATATTTTTGAAAAAATTATTAGAAGTTTCCTAAGGTCAAATAAACACTTAGGAAAAATTTCAGGATTTTTTGAATCAAATTTCTATTTTTATTATTTAATTTTAGATCAATTTTCATGATTTATTAAAATATAAAATAGTGTTTTAATTACAAAAATTATTTTTATACATTTATTAGACTCCTCTTAGTTCAAAAAACTTAGATAATCAAATTTTATATTTTTGTCATTTTTAATTTATTTAATATAATTACTTTAGTGAGGAAATTTGAAAATTTCATTTTTAAGCCTTTAAAATTTATTTTTAACTTAGAAAAAAATGGAAAAATATCCTAATGAATTCTAAGTAATCTAGGGATATTCCCACTCCATTTGAACTATTTTTTTGTACTTTTTAAAATTTTGATTATTTTAATTCCAAGTATATTTAAATAATGAAATATTTCACAAAAATTGGTTTTATTTTTATAAAATGCCCCTGATCACAAAAAACTCAAAAAAATAATTTTCATAATTTTTCTAAGCATAAATGCCTCTGAAAGGGACCATTTATTCATTCATTTGGGAACTTATATATATTAATTGCAGTGGACTATGTTTCTAAGCAGATCGAAGCACAAGCTTTACCTCGTTGTGACGCTAAAAGTGTTTCAAGATTTTTAAAGAAAAATATTTTCACTAGATACGGAATGCCCAGAATGATTATCACCGACGAAGGATCCCATTTTAGGAATAAATACATTCAGAGATTGGAAAGAAAGTTTAATATTATTCATAGAATCTCTACTTCCTATCACCCTCAAATCAGTGGGTTAGCTGAAGTTTCTAATAGAGAGATTAAACTAATACTTGAGAAGACTGTAAACCCTAGTAGAGTAAATTGGTCCACTAGACTTGATACCGCATTATGGGCTTACAGGACTGCTTATAAAACTCCTATTGGAATGATTCCTTACAGGCTGATTTTTGAAAAGAATTGTCACTTACCAGTAGAATTGGTGCATAAATATATTGGGTGATTAAAGAATTCAATAATAATTTGAAAGATACTGTTGAGAATAGATTGTTGCAATTGAATAAATTGGAAGAATTAAGAAATGAATCTTATGACAACGACAGAATTTATAAGGAGAAACTAAGGTTATGGCATGAATCGGAAGATTAACCAAAAGAACTTTGAACCAGGACAAGAAGTTTTGCTTTACAATACAAGGCTGAAGTTATTCTCTGGGAAATTGAAGTCTCGTTGGTTAAGACCCTTTACTGTGACTCAAGTTTTTACTTACGGAGCTATTGAAATTTAAGATCAAATGATTGGGAATAGATTTAAAGTAAATTTACATAGATTAAAGCCATATTTTGAGGGTAAAAGACCAAATTTTAACGAGGTTTTAATGATCAGTCAACTTGAATAATATTTGAATAGGTTGGGCTGACGACGTTAAACCAAGCGCTTTATGGGAGGCAAGCCATATATATCTTTATTTTTATTGTGATTATCGTACTTTTATTTGAAATTATCATTAGTTTGTGGTAGTATTGAACATTACTACTCATATTTACCCTTGAATCATCATAAAAATTTAATCCATAGAAAAAATTGGAACGCATTCAAACCAAGGAAAAACTATGAAATTTTTTCCTTGGGTGCCGACGATGGGTTTTTCCCGAGAGTCCAGGCGATTAATTCTAAAGGCTCGCCGACGGCACCATTGACGCTGCCAACAATGAGAATGGTGGGATGACAATTTTCGGAGTTTGAAATGATGGTTTTTGGCGGTTTTAAGCAGGAGTTACTCCTTATAAACTTCTAAATTTGGTTCCAAAGTTTGTATTTCCCCAAAAACAAATTGATACTCCACCAAATTCATCCCTATGGCATCTAATTCCCCTGAAAACCATAGATTTTAAGTGTTCAATTGGAGAAAGTTCATTAGTTCCAAGGCGCAGCGAATCTTCAACAAAATGCTGACAAAGAGGAGATTAATCAAAGAAAGAGGATTCGTGAATTGAGGATTGAAAAATCCTTCGACAGCAATTGAAGAGATGGTTGTGCAATGAAGATGGGAAGGGTTGTGCTGCACTACAACCGCCATAGTTGTTCCTGTGGTGAAGGAGTTTTATGCTAATTTGCATGGAATCAACCAGGGAGTCATCTATGTGCGAGGTAGATGGATAACTTTTACTCCTGCATGGATTAACAAGTTATATATGATTGAGAATGTTCCTTTTTGCCATTATTCTAACTTCATCCTGACAAGAAACTTGATGAATGAGATCTACTAATATTTGATGGACAAAACTGAAGACTGGGAAATGAGAGAAAACGAGAGTGTTAGTTTTTGTGCGACACTTCTAAACCCTGTTTCTAAACATTAGAACTTCTTCATTTCTGCAAAACTATTACCGACAATGAAGATCAGTAAAGTTACTAAAAAAAGTGTTATTTTGAATTATTGTATCCAAATGGTACTGTCGATTGATATTGGATCCATAATTGTGAAGTCTGTTTTGGGCATGATCGTTCATGGATCAACTTATGGGCTTGGACATTCTTCAAAAATTTTCTTACTCTGAAGTCATTTCCAAGTATCTTATGAGAATTGGGAAAAGGTACTTCTACCTTGGAAGCTTTTGGACCCAATCGAGAGGTTCCCAGCTAATGATGATGAGAATGATATGACTATTACTTGTGGATCAATCGTCTCAGAATTCACTTCCTATTCAGCCTTTAGTTCTGGATAAGACACTAGTGATCCTGCACAGAATCAAGAAACTGGAGAAAGAGGTACAAAATGTTATAAATGCAATTAACAATATCTTTGATTTTTTTGATCATCTATACTAGAGGATGAAAGAGAATTTTGATCACTTTGGACATATCAAAGGAAGTTTGATATGATTGATAAAAAAGATGAGATCGATAGAAGAGTACTCTACTGAAGAATTCCCATACCGACCCTTCTATAACCTCTTCGTTCATGTTCAATCAATGGGTGATATCAGAGGAGAAACAAGCACTGAATCACCTTGTTGCCTGTATTTCTATGTGTGTAATTTGATTTGAACTTTGTGTTTGTTTTGCTTTTGAATTTTGCTTTTAGATCTCATTATAGTTGAGATTGAGCATAGGATGTTTGTTTTCAGCATTTAGAGTATTATGGCTTGGATTGCGATGTTGAATTGATGTATCAAGCTTGAAAAAATACCAAACTTATGTGTGTCGTGTAACGTGTATTGTAACCCTTGGAATTTATATATAATTATGATGTTTTGTGTTTTGAATGTTTACTTGTGTTAGTACATTGTTTAATCACTTTAAATTTATGTTTATAATGATTGAACGGATGTCGTCGAGGCTTGAAATTGATCGAAATCATAAAAATTTAGAAATTTACCCAAAATTTAAAATCTCATCGACGGCGCCATCGACATCGCCGACGACGGATTTTTCCCGAGACTTAGGCTATTAATTCAATAGAGCTCGCTGATGGCACAGAAGACCCCGGCGACGGCGAAATCCTGAAAAAAAACTTTTAACCACAATTTTGACCAGTCAACCTCCACTATTCATCATCCCCTTCCTCTTAAAAAACAAAAATTTCAATCTAGGGGTTGAAGATCTCGGATTTGGGGGCGATTTCAAAGCATTTAGACACCAAATTTTATCATCTCTTGGTAAGAGCTTCACTCTAACGTAAAAATATTTGATTTTCACCTTAAATTTCTTCCACATTGAGAAGATCCAAAAATTTTGAAAATGTGGAGAAAATATTTAGAAGAAATTCATGGAATTTAGTTTTGAACTCTTAGAGTCACTCTTGGAAGCCATTATTTGAGTATTTGAAGTGTATTTTAGAAATTTTTTTATAATTTTGATTAGATTGACATGGCTTCACGATAAAAGAGGAGACTTGAGTCTCACTTCGAGATTTACTTCAGTATTTGAAGGGAAGAAACGTATACAAGATCGAGTTTTTTAGAGCCTGGGAGGAGAATTTGAACCAGTTATTTCCGAATATAGGTGAGAAAACTTCTGTTATACCACCAATAATGTTGTTGCAAATATTGTGAACGAATTTTATGCCAATGTGTTCTATTCTAAGGACGAAACCGTTCGAGTGCAGGGATTTTCTGTTGAATTTAGTTTCTCCTGCAATAACTCTTTTTATGAACTCCCAGACTCTTATAACAACCATTATGAAACCTTCAGTATAATGGAAGGCCCGCTGAATGATGTTATCAACTTTCTCACTGATGGGAAAGGGACATGGAAGATAAAGCAATGAGAATGGGTAAATTTTTCTGCTTCCATGTTGAATGCCACATCTAAAGTGTGGCACTATTTTATTTCCTCTACTTTGTTACCTACCTATCACCATAGTGAGGTAAAAAGAGATAGAGCTATTCTGAATTTCTGTATTTAGAATAATCAAAATAAATGTGGGGAGAATTATTTTTAAGAATATATTGATAGTGGTAAAGAGGGAAACAAGTGGAGGACTGGGACATCCTGGCCTTATTTATGCACTTTGCCAACTTTCTGGAGTTGAAGCTGGAGATGATGAAGAATGGGTTTACCCTATGAAACCCATTAGTAAAGCTAATTTTAAGAAATAAGAATCCCATGAAAAGTGGAGATCTGGGAGTAGGAGTGAAGAACCTTCTACTAGTAGAGATATCCCCTCTTTATGACCTACTAGTTATGACCTTCCTTCTTCTAGTTCCCTTACCCTGAATGATTTAATGAATGAGTTGACCTTGCAGCAAAAGAAAATAGAGTTAATAAGTGAAAGAATTGGTGGATTAGAACATAGACATGATTATGATTGTGAGTACTTATAGAGGCATTCTGACTTTGAGATATCTTACTACGAAGCTTAGGCCCAACACTACGGAGGTGAGCCTGATGTTACTTTTCCTGAATGCCCCCGTTATACTTAGTATCAGCCCAATCCACCTGCTGACCAGGGAGATGAAGATATAACCGGGGATTTTAATATATGATAGTAATTGATTTACTTTTATTTTTCTAATTTGTGTAATAGAGGTAGATGTTTGTTTGTTTGTACTTTCATTTTTATTTTTATGTTACAATTGGATAATTTTTATTTATTGTTATAATTGTTTAGTGTGGTAGTTGAAATTTGTATGTGTAGTTATAATAGATGTTGATTAGTACTGTATAAAATTGTAATGTGATGTTATTTTTATTTGTATTTTAATATCTTTGTAATGCTTTTTGTTTAGTATTGTGGATATGTTAGTGAAATATTGTGTTTGTATAATGTTTAGTTTTGTACTTATTTCAAAATTTTATTACCCAACAAATTCTCTAATGATTTATATGTATAGAAAGCTCCTCATATTATAGACAAGTTGAAGTAAAAATTTTAAGAAGGACTGCAAAAATTTCAGAATGATGATAATGCTTAAAGTACTAAGGTATGATTTATATTTAAAATTTTTCTTTCCACCTGTATCATTCTGGGGGAGGGAAGAAAAAGATTAACTATTAGATGTTCTCAATTTAAATTTTTTAAAAAATTATTAATATGATTTTATGTAGAGAATTTAATTCAGAGAACTATATTTTGTAGATATTTAAATATTATGATATATTTAAAGGAATATTTTTTGTAAGGAAAATTAATTTTGTAGATTAAGATATTTAGTACAAAAGAATAAGACTACGGTTAACTATTTAAAGTAAACTATATTTTGAAGTGTTAAGAATCTTGGAAATTCATTTGAGAAGAAAGGATTGGGGCTCAATGATGTAAAAGATATGAAACACTTATAAGGTAAAGGAATGCTTTGAGTTTCAAATTTAGGGAAA
>NW_018250624.1:131349-138162 GCF_001263595.1 Phalaenopsis equestris | reverse complement strand
AAAGTAGAACTCTTAAACTTGATGACTAGATAATCGTGAGGCTACAGAGTTAATTCAATTACTTGATTTTTTTTCTGAAAATCTCACTATGATATTTATTTAAATCAAACTTATAGTATTTCTGAATTAAAATCCCACTACGTGGGGTCGGCTACATGAATCTTTTTTCTCCATTGTGTCCTAATTAGTGTCATATTTTCATTTAGTTCTAGTAATTTGATCAAAGGAAAATACGTTGAGATTTTCATACATATTTAACATTGATTTTGATGATATTTCACTTTAAAGAAAGGTATTTTTGATTGATGTTTTGTTGTAGGTATGTTGAATTATGGTCATTGGAGAAAAAAGATGCAAAAAGGAGCGAATTTGGAGCGAAAAGGACCAAAATATGAAGATTTTAACTAGGGCGCCGATGGCGAGTCCAACGGCGCCGACTGTGGGTTTTTCCCGAGAGTTCAGAATCAAATACTCTAGAAGGCCACCGATGGCGCCCTTGTGGCCGCCGATGGAGGCCGCCGATGGAGAGATTGGCAGTTATCTCAACAGGTGCATTGAATGTAAACGTTTTTTTAGGGGATGCTTAGGCAACTCTTCGGAAAACTCTTCTACAACTTTAAGAGAAACTTTTGGCCAAAAATTATTGAGTGTAGAGTGTAGAGAGTGTGTAGAGAGAGGAGAGTGTGTAGAGAGTATAGAGTGTAGAGAGTTTAATTTAGGGTTTGATTGTGAGGACTTCTTCAAGAGATTGTAAGAGTCAAGGGAAAGTGAGAGATTTCTTCCTCCTTGCCTCTTCGAAGGAGAATTCTGTGTACTATAAAGAAAGGAAGAGACTCAGAGGAACTTCGAGGAGTTTGCTTGGGGAGAAATTAGAGATAAGTAGTATTTACTTATTGTAGTTTGTATGACTTTGCTTTTATATATAAATTCTGAGTTTTTTCGTATCTTTCCTATCAGTTTTGAGTAGTTTTCTCTGTCTTTCTCCTTGTCTTAAGATTTGTGAAATGGTGATTTGAATTGGTTGAGCCTTGAAAGTTTTAAAGAAGTTGTGATGATCTTTTCACTTTGATCTTAATTTACTTTCAATACGACCAATTGATTTTTTAAAATATGTTGAGTTTTACAACTAAAGTAAAGATTACATCCAAGATTCAATGAGTTCAAGGTCATTGAGAGTTGGTGCCCTTGGAAGTGAGGTGCAAATAAATAGGGAAATAAAATTATCGAGTGTAGAATTGGAAATTTTAGAGTGATAGACTAAAATGCTCAATTTGATCCTATCGTTTTGGTTTTGAATTGTAGATGTTAGCCCTCATGCGAAGGGAACGTGGGAGCTCCGAAGTGAGAGCCGGTATCCTCCCAGCCTAGCCGCAGATTTAGTAAACAAGCATAGGAATAGTCAATGTTCTTTATGCCTGGACCAAAGGGTAAGGAATAAAGGAATAGGTAGGCTCCTATTTGGCACAATCCAATTTGAACTAATTCACTTTATCCATTCACTTTAATTTCTTGACAAGGAGATAGACGCTTTCTTATATATTGAACTTCACATCAGAAACTTTATTAGTAGAATTATTTATTTAAGAGTTATTAAAATTACATATTTATTTCAATTTTTTATTAGTGAAGCAATTTGAATTATATTATTGTGATTAAGTATTGATTTTCTAAAATCTTAGTTCGTAGCCTTTAATATTACTCCATGTGGGATCAATATCTAAGACTCCATTAGAGCCCTGTATTACTTGAGTGATACGTATACTTGCGTTGATAAGTGTGGCTTTGTAATTGTTGAATATTTTATATACATCTTTATTGAATCTATAACCACTATCAAGTTTTTGGTGCCATTGACGGGGAATTAAATCTTCTAGCAGCGTATCAAATTCTTGTATTTTTAAGCATATATAAAGTCGCTGTCAACCTCTAGACAGAGATCCATATTTTTCTAATTTATGTCTATTATTTACATAAACTATTCATAATAATTAGCATGTTGCTTAGAAAATTTCAAGAAAATTTTGGAAGGTTTATTATGTCATTAAGAATGCCTCTAATTTTCAGAAACCCTTAAATGTGAAGAAATTTAATTTTGGGAAACACAAACATCAAAATGACTTAGTTTTTAATCTCCACTATAATTTTATGTTAAGAGAACTCCCCATAAAAATTTCAATATATTTGGATCTCATTTGATAACTCAAATTGATTTTTTAAGTTAAATGTCATTTTTAGCACTAAAATGATTATTTACAATTAAAATATAACTCAAAAAATTATAAAAATTAGTTTTTGGAGTTCTCTGTGATCAAATGAATTTTTCAAAAATAAATTTGTAATTAAAATAAAAATTCTATTTTTAAGCCTTTCTTTAATATTTATATAATTAAAAAATAACTAAAATCACAAAAAATAATAAAATTCATTCAAAATGTTCTAAATTATTTCTTAAGTACTAAAAAATAATTGGAATATTTTTCCTGCTTTCTAAGTGAAGATATTAATTTTTGAAGCTTAAAATAATTTTTAAAGGCTAAAATGGATTTTCACTAAAATAATTCTAACAATAAAAGAAAAATCAGAAAAATGTGAAATTTGTTTCTCTAGGTTTCTTGACTTTAGGGAGATTTAATAAAAATATTAAACTTAATTTTCTACATTTAAAATATTTTATATTTAATAAATGCTCGAGAACTTAAAATAATTCTCTTAATTCAAATAAAACTCAAAAAATCATGAAATTTGGTCCCAATGATTTCAAGTGACTAGGCTTTACCTTGGTCAATTTAGGAAATTTTCTTTGAAAAATACAATTTCTTGCATATAAATAATTATATAAATTAAATTAAATTTTGAAAAATTACATTTTTCTCTTCTGATGTCTTAATTGACCCATGAGTGAGGTGGGATGCAAATTCCAAAGTCATTTGAATTAAATTTTATGAATTACGAAGTATTAGAGCCTTAGGGGTAAAAGTGTAATTTTAGATATTTAGCCTTAATTAACATTTAGGCTTAATTCAAGAAAAAGAAATGGATAACCTTTGATCTTAATCAACATATTTAGATAATTGAAGCATAAGGGATTAATTGGTAGAAACCAATCTTACTTCTTCCAATTAAAGGATAATTTTGTAATTTCCTTAAATTATTAAAATTCAAAAGTCTAGTCAATTAAATGATCCTAGACTTAGGAGTGTGATTTTGGGTGTTGATAACTGATCCTGATATTTTGTATATTAAGAATTTATGAAGTTGACACCACTACTTGAAAATTTTAATCCCCGGGAACGGTGCCAAAAACTTGATCCTTGAGTACTTAATGCTTATGCATAGTATATCAATAGTTTTGATGATATTTTTTACTTATATTTCTTTATTTTGCAACAAAACCAAAAAATTTGATTCTGAAGAAAAATAAGAATTTAACTTTTTAATTTATATATATTTTTATATTAGAATAATACGCAAGTATACGTATCTTTATCAAGTAATATAGGACTTTTCGATTAAGACCTGAATATCAAACCCACAAAGAAAATCATGCAATATGCACTTTTTAGAAAGTTTTTCTATTTTTAAAAAGATAATTTCTCAAACCAAAACCTATTTTTGCAGGAACTTAAAATGTTAATATTTTTGGTATTTTTGATATTTTAACGAAATAGTAACAAATTAGAACGAAAACTAAAGTTTTTGTAGAAGAAAAGTATTTAATACAAAAATATCTTTCTTCTTATCATGAATCAATAATAAGTATAGGAATTCTTTTGTGGAAGTATACAAATTGTGTTGTGTCAAATAGGAGCAATAATATTCTTTACCCTTACTAGAGATGCTATAAAGAACATTGGCTAATTTAAAGTTTGAATAGTGCTGAAGACCGGCTAGAGAGGGAAGATACTAGCTCTTACTATAGAGTTCCCTCGATTCCCTTCGCATGGGGGCTAACATCTCGTATCATAACCCAAAATAATAAACTAAGTTGGGGGCTTTAAGCTGTCACTTTAAAGTCCTCTAACTCTACACCCTTGAAAACTACTCAGAATCCATGGAGAAAACAAAACCACACTTTAGTTTAAAAGAAGAAATCATTATCAAACCAACAATAAGTTTCGATTAAAACCAAAGTAGTCTAAAACAAAAAGATAAAAACTTATCTCAAGTCCTCCACCAAACTCTTGAAGTTTCTTTGAGTCTCTTCTCTTTTACAATCACTCAAAACAAAATAAAAAAAGGATAAGGTAAATAAAAAGTGGTTCCTGAAAATCTCTCCAAACTAACTCCCCAGAAAACAACTTTCAAAACTTGCCCATATTTTCAGGACGCTTTTCAAATTCCTCTCTTCTTTCTTTTATAGTTTTCCAAGAGGTGCCTTGGGATCTCTTCAAAATGTGTCTTGATTCAATGTATTTGCCCAAGAGATGCATCCTTTCATGATAATTTTCATCCATGGTGGTTACGACCACCTATTAAGCCAATGGGTGCCTCAACAACCTCTTCGAAATTTGTGAAAATCAATTTTAATTGTCTAGTAACTACCAGTGGAGCTTAAGCGTGGTGTCTAGGTACTTAGGCACGCCCTTCTCTAATTAACGGGCGCTTAAGTTAAGTGCCGGATCTGGCGCTTAGGCACCAAAACTCTTTGCATAATTTTTCACCTTTTTGCTCTAAATTTGATCTTTTTTCACTTCTTTAAGCATTTTTTCCATTTTTACTTGTATCTGCAATAAAACCCCAAATATACCTTCCATTAAAGTGCAATATCTCAAAAATAGGTATACAAATGTGTCTAAAAACACTATATATTTTAAGTGAATCAAAATCCCCCAAACTTAAAATATTACTTGTCCTCAAGTGAGACTTCAATCTTTAAAAACCAAATATGTATGATATGTATATGTGTTTCTTTAAGAGTTACTAGAATTTAGATTTAGAAATATAGTAGTCCAATTTAGAAAAAAAAATTAGTAAATGAGACCAACTTAAAGTTTGAAAATTTTTAATGTTAAGAACTATGAAAATATGAGTTTCCTATCTAATTCAGAAATATTGTAAGTTCTCTAAATTTAGATTTTATTTCTTTTATTTTCTCTACATAAAATTTTTTATTAACAATAATTTTAGTTACTATATAATATTTATAAGCTGAAGATTTTATCAAGTCTTATACTTTAAAAAGATCAAATGTAGAACCAATTTTTGATTAGGCACTAATCCTCAAGTTCTCCTCCCTTACATTTCTTTTCTTTTCTTTCCTTTTCTTTTCATTTTCTTTTCTTTTATTTTTCTTTTTTTTCTTTTTCACGAAATGATTACTATATCTAGATAGACCTTTAAAGATTTTGAATTCTACTTCTCCTTTGCTAAAGTAAAGTCTTGATATAATACTTTTACTTATAGATATAATAATAGTTTTGAAAATCATTTTAATAAAAGAAATTTAAGTATTAAAAATAAAAGTTTAAATTATCTAAATTTTTCAAAAATACAGTTTTTCTTACTAATGATATTCACTTATATTAATCATTTTCTATACTAAAAAATTTAACTTAAAGTTTTTCTTCATTAGTTAAAATTTTAACTAAATTTTCTTAATCATTTCTAAAATAAAATTTTACATCCCTAATATAACTTCATATACATAATTAATTTTTCTTTTAAAATAAAATTCAATTGTAGTACATTTGAAAACATATAAAATTCAAGTTTTTAAATGTTTTTCATCCTCTCGAATTTAAATTTTTAACAGATTAAATAGTTTACAATTAGATACATATAAGTAGGATCATATAAGTAGGAATGAAAATTTAAAAATAATATGCTAACAGGAATTTTAACATCATAATTGTACAAGTATAAAACTAAAGACAGGAGTAAATTAATTTTTGATCAATTTTTCTAACATTTTATTTTAGTTTAACATGTGGAGATTCAATAGACTTCTAAACAGTGGGTATAAAAGCAAACAACACACTAACAACACAGCAAACAACACACTAACATGATAAAAGAAAAATATAGGGCAGTAGTTCCTGAATTTCAAGGTTAAGATCTAGGCTAGCAAGGCTTTTTAATTTATAACAGATATGAAATTAAGTTAAGTTCTAAACTAACTAAATTAGAGTACTAAACATAAAATAACATTTACTACACTAAAATTTAAAAATAAAACGAAATACTATCTAACACAACAATCACAACAACAACATAACATAAGAATTCAAAACACAACAAAAATCATAGTCCCAAAATAACATACAGATGCAAATGTAGCAGACTCAGACCACATAGTTCATATCAAATTACAACCATAAAATGAATCTCTCAGCTCTACTCTTCATCCTTAGAATCACCGCTGTACCATTTTTCTGTAGGTTCATAATCAGGATATTGAGGATATGGAGGAAATTGCACTCCTGGCTCACCTCTAATCAGGCTCTCCAAAGATTAGTGAAATTTTCCTTCATAATCACTCTTCCTTCTATTATAACTATTTTTATGATCTGCAAAATGCTCTAAATTTTGTACCTCATCAGTAGTAAAATTGATATTGTCCATCATCTTCTGCATAACTCATCCTGAGTCATGGTATCACCTATAGATGTAGAAGCACAAGAAGTAGACAGTCGTGATGAAGATGTAGCAGAGGTAGATGCAGCAGATGTCTCTAATCCATAAATTTTAGAAAATCCGCCTCTCCTATGCTCAGAATAAGTCTTCACATTCACCTTCACATTCACCTTCGTAATGAACAAAACTTCCTCCCTACTATCATACTTTACTCTAGCCTGCTCGCATACTTCACTCCAT
>NW_018250624.1:129244-131337 GCF_001263595.1 Phalaenopsis equestris | reverse complement strand
CCTGCTCGCATAATGAAAATATCAAGGAAGCAAATCCCATACTTGTAGTAGTAGCAGCAGCAACTAAACCGATGATAGTGTTATAGATCAAAGTCACAATGTTGATGGGCTTTCTCTCCTGAATACAATAGTTCAATGTTTCTCTCTCTCTGGTCACTTCACTTAGATGATTGGTCGGAAGCAGACGAGCAGAAATAAAATAGTGTCAGGCCTTCGAAGGTGCACATAACTTTGAAGTTGGGAAATTTACTCTCCTCTCATTGGTTATCTTCCAAAGTCCTCTCCCAATAGTCAAATATGAAATAATCTTGTCTAACTTCGCTTCACTAAGACTATAATTTGCATAAAAACATAAAGTCTTATGTGGTAAATGGTAAAAAAAGTTGATTACCTCTGGAGTAAAAGGTAACAACTTTCCTCTATCCATAACTCGATCGTCTTCAGCCTCTGGGAGATTTGCATAAAACTCCCTCACAACAGAAATCACTGCAACGGCAGAGAAACAACAGAACTGTTCCAACTATCGGGGGACTATCAAGTCTTCTACCTCTCCGCCTCACTCCTGAACTTTTAAAACACCGCTCAGGAATCAACTTTCTCGAATGCAGTGCATCACTATATCGATCCTGAGCTTTCAAACTGACAAACTTGTTCGAATCAAATGGGCTCAAATGGGCTCTTTCCCAAATGGGCTCTTTCCTTTACTTCTTTTCATTCTTGGTGTCATTCTACAAATTTGATAAATTTCAAAAATAACTTTAAAAATCAAGTTTAAATCACTAAAATAAACTTCCAAAAGTACTAACTAAACTTCCCAAGAAATTTTTATAGATTTTTCTTTACTTTTCACCATGAATAGTAAAATTTTGAAATCTTCCAAATGTTCCCAAAATATATGGTGAAAATCCAAATTTTTTGTATAGAAGTAAAGCTCTTACCTTAAGGAACTTGGATCTAGCAAATCTCACTCGATTCCACCAAGAATCTTAAAATTCCACTTGCCCTAGCCCTTAAAATTGTGATTTTGATTTGGGGAAGATGATAGGATGTGTAAAAAATGGTATTTTCGGGCTTAAAATTCACTTTTAATTGTTCACAAACCGGTCTCCGTGAACCAACGCTCAAGCGCGGGTAAGTGGCTCATAGGCCCCTGCCTCTCGGGTTGGCTCACGCTTAAGGGTGAGATGTGGCGCTTAGGCACCAGTGCACAATTTTTGAAATTTTTAATTCTAAGTGAAATACACTTTTAGCCTAAGTAAACAACCCTTAAATGGTCTCATAGCACTTAAATGACTATTTTTACTTCCTATAACTCCCTTCTCTCTCAAAATTCTCCATAATAATTAATTCAATTCTCCATAATAATTAATTCAATTTGAGGCTAAAAAATAACACAAATTTTCACAAAAATAAACTTATGTTACTTCACAAAAAAGTACAAACACATTTAACACTAAGTTCTCTCTCCAAATAGTCTTGGATGAGAAAACTTTCCTAAGTACAAAACACTAAGTACAAAACACTTAACACACACAATTAAGCACATAAGTGACACAAACACTAAACACAAGACATAAACACTAACACACTTAAAAACATGACTCCAAACACACGATTCCTAATACTTAACTTAATGTCACTCTTCATTAGAAGGAACAAATTCTTGTCTTTCAGTAGTCTCTCTAGGAATATAGAGTTGATAAAACGGACGGTGGTGATGAGCTCTAATACTATCATCTTCGATCCACTTTTGTTTAACGAACATCGGCTTATCTGCTTCCTCTATATAACTGGTTTGGCTGAATTGCATCATAAGTTGCTACCCAATATGTTCTAGATGAGCATGCAATTCAAGCACCTTAGTCTCTAATATAGATATAGTATTCTCCATCTTATTGATCTTCGCAGATATCCCTTTAATACGTGTGCACTTTGACTAATGAACTTCTTCATCATGGCTTTTTTCTTCTTCTTCAAATCAATCTCCCATGAAAACATTTTCTCTAAATCTCAGTCTTTCTTAGACTTTTAGGGCTAAAAATAATCCGGGGTGACTAAAAATAATCCACCCCTTCTATTTATAGGCCTAATTC
>NW_018250624.1:126826-129225 GCF_001263595.1 Phalaenopsis equestris | reverse complement strand
AAACCCCTTCTATTTATAGGCCTATCATAACTTCTAGGCACCTAGGCACGACTAGAAACTACGAAGACACGTTTATTCCAACTAAATTGCAGTTATACCTTTTAGAAATTGAAATTTGCACATGTGATTAAACCGTCACGCTTTAGTGCCGGATCTGGCGCTTAAGCACCAGTGCACAATTTTGCACCAATCAACTTAACGTTCAAATTCTTATTCTAACATGTCTAGGTTACAAAAAAAGTCTAAATATCATTACTAGCACATAATAAACTCAAAAATACTACCCCAAATTTCTTAATCAAACACAAAACAACAATCAAAGCAAAAACACACTGATAACTATGGGTTGCCTCCCACAAAGCGCTTGGTCTTACGTCGTCAGCCCGACGTAACCAGTGCCCATTCTGGTTAACCCAATATCATTCTATCATTATATGTATGTTGATCCCCTATATAATAAGGTTTAAGGCTATGTCCATTCACTTTAAAAATTTTCTCAGAATTAGGAATTTTAATATCCACAGCTACATATGGATAAACTTTTATCACAACAAATGGGCCCATCCACATGGAATTAAGTTTGCCTGGAAATAATCTTAACCTTGCATTTATAGCAAAACTTGTTGCCCTGACTAAAAATTTTTAGTAAGAATTTTTCGATCCTGCCACATTTTCATCTTTTCTTTATAAATCTTAGCACTCTCATAAGATTCATTCCTTATCACTTCAACCTCATTTAATTGTAACAATCTTTTCTCACCAGCATCCTTTAAATTATAATTGAACTCTTTAACAGCCTAATATGCTTTATGCTTAAGTTCAACTAGTAAGTGACATGCTTTCCCAAATATTAGTCTATATGGGGACATTCCTATAGGAGTTCTATATGCAGTCCTATAAGCCCACAAAGCATAGTAAGGTTTGGCTGACAAATCTATTTTTGTTGGATTCACAGATTTTTCCATAATTCTCTTAATTTACTGATTGGATAATTCAACCAACCACTTGTCTGAGGATGATAACCAGTAGCAATCCTATGATCTATATGATATTTCTTTAATAACTTCTCCATAATGGCATTTCTGAAATGACTTCCCCCATTAGTAATGATTACTATCGACATCTCAAATCTAAAAAATATATTCATTTTCAAAAATTTAGCAACACTTTGAGCATCACATCAAGGTAAAGCAACAACTTCTATCCATTTGGATACATAGTCCACTGCTAACAGAATATATAAATTTCTGAAAGATGGTATAAATGGTCCCATGAAATCTAATCCCTAAACATCAAATATTTCAACTTCTAGCAAATAATTGAGGGGAATCTATTTTATTCAAGAAATATTGGCTACTCTTTGACATCTATCACAAGTTTATATATAAGCATTAACATCTCTAAAAATTTTAGGCCAAAAAAATCTAGATTGTAGAAGTTTGTATGTTGTTTTATCAACACCAAAATGTCCCTCAAAATAAGAATTATGACATTTTTGGATAATTTCATAAGTTTCTTCTAATGGTGCACATCTTTGAATGATCAGATACTTTCCTTGTTTATATAAATATGGGTCATCCCAAAAATAAGCTCAGCTTCAGAAATAAATTTCCTCATTTATTGGTATGTCATTCCATAGGGTTTAAGATCACTAACAATATAGTTCACAATGTCGATATACCACAGATCACGCCACTCATTTACAGTGAACAATTTTTCATCTTAAAAATGTTCATGAATTTCTTTTTCAAAGCAGAGTGGTTTTTCTAACTCAAGCCTGGACAAATGATCAACAATTTGATTTTCAGTTCTCTTTCGATCTACTATTTCAAAATAAAATTCTTATAAAAGAAGAATCCATCTTATAAGTCTCGGTTTAGTATCCTTCCTTTTCATTAAGTACTTAACAACAAAATGATCTGTATGCATTATACAATGAGTTCCAATCAAATATGATTTAAATTTATCAAAGGCATATACTATTGCTAATAACTCTTTTTTAGTTGTTTTATAATTAATTTGAGTTTTATTAAGAATGTTACTAGCATAGTAAATAAATTTCAAAATTTTATCGTATCTTTGTCCTAAAACAGCTTCAATAGCATAATCACTTGGATCACACATAAGTTCAAAAGGTTTTCCCCAATTTGGTGAAACTATAATTGGTGCAATTTTTTATTTTAAAAATTTAAATTCTTTTAGGCATTTCTCATCAAAATTGAAAATTGCATCTTTCTCCAGTAAATGGCATAAAGGCTTAGCAATCTTAGAAAATTTCTTAATATATCGTCTGTAGAATCCAGCATGTCCTAAAAAACTCCTATTTTTTCTTACATTTTTTGGATAGGTTAAATTAGCGATCACTTGAATTTTAGCAGGATCTACTTCCATACCATTTT
>NW_018250624.1:126026-126730 GCF_001263595.1 Phalaenopsis equestris | reverse complement strand
TAAATTTGTTTCTTCACAATGCTTAAGAACTTTGGATAAATGCTCTAAACATGAGTCAAATGAAGTTCCAAACACTAAAAAGTCATCCATAATAACTTCAATCCCTTTTCAATCAAATCACAAAAAATTGGCATCATACATCTTTGAAATGTAGCAGGGGCATTACATGAACCAAAGGGCATTCTTCTAAAAGCAAAAGTACTATAAGGACTGGTAAATGTTGTTTTCTCTTGATCCTCAGGAGATATTTAAATTTGGTGATAACCGGTATATCCATCCAGAAAACAAAATTATCTATGCCCTGTTAGTCTATCCAACATTTAATCTAGAAAGAGTAGTGGAAAATGATCTTTCTTAGTGGCCATATTTAATTTTTTATAATCAATGCATATTCGCCACCCTGTAACTTGTCTAGTAAGTATTAACTCATTATGTTCATTTACAGTTACAGTTACTCCTCCTTTCTTAAGAACACAATGAATTGTACTAACTGATGCACTATCAGAAATAGGTTTAATAATTCCAGCATCTAACCACTTTAAAATTTCTTTCGTAACAACTACTTTCATCACATGATTCAGTCTTCTTCGCGGATCAACCCTTGGTTTGCAGTTCTCTTCCATATAAATTTTATGCATACAAATTGAAGGAATGATTCCTTTAATATCAGCA
Source organism: Phalaenopsis equestris (assembly GCF_001263595.1). Lineage (NCBI taxonomy): Eukaryota > Viridiplantae > Streptophyta > Magnoliopsida > Asparagales > Orchidaceae > Phalaenopsis > Phalaenopsis equestris. Next base: position 126,058 of record NW_018250624.1, on the reverse strand, counting down.
ATTGTCCATCCAAAGGCTTTCTTAAAATTTTT
>NW_018250624.1:122192-125971 GCF_001263595.1 Phalaenopsis equestris | reverse complement strand
ATAACAGGTAAAGTAGAGAAATCTCCTAAAAAGGAATATTTTAAATGTTCAGGAAGTAATTTCAGCTCAAGTTCTGGAGGTTTTTCAATAGATGGACAAAATGATTTATCCTTGTCTATCGTGTCCAAAATTTCAAAACTTTCTTGAACATAACTTGAATCTTCCTTAAAAAGGTTTACACATTGATCTAATTCTTCTTCTTTCTCATGTTCCAAATCTTTTTCTTCATAAGTAGTCTTAAAATGGCATTCGCTCAAATATCTTGTAACATCCATTCTATAGCACTCATCATCTTTACCTTTTGCAGGGTATTTCATTGATTTTGAAACGTTAAAAGTAATAGCTTGATCATTGACGCACATTGTTAATTCCCCTTTCTATACATCTATCATTGCTGTTTCTGTGGCTAGGAAAGGTCTCCTGAAAATGATAGGTATCTATTTGTCTTCCTCCATATTTAGCACAATGAAATCAATAGGAAAGATAAATTGATCCACTTTCACTAGGACATCTTTTATAAATTGAATGATCTGCTAACTGCAGAGTTACAGTAGTAGGGGTTATTTCTCATAATCTCAATCTTTTAAATATTGATAATGACATAAGGTTAATGTTTACACCTAAATCACATAAAATTTTCCCATAAAATCTATCTCCTATTGCACATTGAATTGTAAAGCTATCAGGATCTTTAAGTTTTTCAGGAAGTTTCTTCTGAATTATAGCACTGCACTCCTCACTAAGTGCAACAGTCTCATTATCTTCAAACTTTTTTTTTCTGTTGAGAATATCCTTCATAAACTTTACATAGCTTGATATTTGTTCTAAGGCTTCAACAAATAGAATATTGATTGTAAGCTTTTTAAATATTTCTTGAAATTTTGAAAATTGCTTATCCAATTTATGTTGTTGAAGTCTCTGAGGAAATGGAGGTCGTTTTTTTCTAAATCAATTTTCTTCGAAGAAATAGGTCTTTCAGAATCTTTCAGAGCGTCCTCTTTTGATTCTTTAATTTCTTCTCTCTCTACTTCAATCTCTTTTTGAATCCTACCTTCCAACTCTCTTTCGCTTCTAAGTTATACAGCTTTAACTTGCTCTTTATTCTGGTCTTTTTGATTTGATTCAGTATTACTAGGATGTATTCCTCGGGATCTATTACTTAATGAACTTACAATTTTCCCAAGTTGATTCTCAATTTTTCTAGTTGTAGCTCCTTGACTTTGTAATTGATTACCCATTTGTAACACTTCTTCTTCTATAGACAACTTCTTATCCTTAAATTGTGTATTACTATTGATTCCTGGAGGATAAGTAGATCTATAACTATTATTCCGTTGGTTGTTCCAGTTTCCCAATGGGTTTACTTGGTTGTCCCCCATTGTTGATTATTACCACCTGATTGTTATTCCAGTTAAACTTGGGATGGTTCTTCCAACGTGGGTTATAATAATTGGAGTATGGGTTATTTTGCTTATTATGTATGGCATTCAAATTTTCTAATGATGCTTGAGAATCTACCATTTGGCCTAATGAATTCTCTTCAATAATGGAAATTGGTTGAGAAAAATTCATTCTAAATTGGTCTAACTTTCTTGAAATTGCAAAAACTTGATTTGCTAACATAGTAAATGCATTAGTTTCATGAATATTAGCTAATTTCTTTGAATTTACCCTCTCAGAAGGCCATTGGAAATTATTGGTAGCCATCTCTTCAATTAAAGCATAAGCGTCATGAAATGGTTCTGACATTAATGAACCACCAGTAGCTACATCGATAATAGATCTAAGAGAACCAATTAATCCATTTTAAAAGATTTGAATTACTAACCAATCTGGTATAACATGGCGTGAAAACTTTCTTAAGAGTTCTTTAAATCGTTCTCATGTTTCATAAATAGATTCCCCTTCAAACTGATTAAAAGATGTAATATCATTTCTAAGCTTCACAGTTTTTGATGGTGGAAAGTATTTAACAAGGAATTTTTGTGCTAAATCACCTCAAGTTCTGATGCTAACAAACTCAACAACATCTTAGCTTTATCCATCAATGAGAAAGAAAATAACCTAAGTTTTATGACATCATCTGAAACACTATCGTATTTAAATGTAGCGCACAATTCTAGAAAATTGGCAAGATGTAAATTTGGATCTTCAGTTGGTGATCCCCCAAACTTATTATTTGATATCATTTGGATAATAGCAGGTTTAAGCTCATATGAATTAGCCACTACAGTAGGTTTTTGAATACTACAATGAAGTTCATCTACAGTAGAGTTAGGATAATCTCTTAAAGGTCTAAACTCTTGATGAATTTCAGCATTTTGATTATTTTGGTTTGCCCTTTCTGTAATTTTTTTGGTTTTTCTGATTTTTCTAATAGTTCTTTCTAATTTAGAATGGTAGGGCGCTAGTCCTTCAGAACCTGAACTACACATACACTAACATAAAATAAAATAAAACATACAAAATAAGATACAATATTTAAAGTTTAAATAAGAATTTCTAAAAATAGAAATTTAGTTAGTTTACTTTCTTTCTATCTCCCTGGGCAACAGCGCCAAAAACTTGATCCTGATATTTTTTATATGTAAGGATTTATGAAGTTGACACCTTTACTTGAAGATTTTAATCCCGTCAACGGCGTCAAAAACTTGATCCTGATATTTTGTATATGTAAGGATTTATGAAGTTGACACCACTACTTGAAGATTTTAATCCCTTACAACGGCGCCAAAAACTTGATCCTTGAATACTTAATGCTTACGCACAGTATATCAATAAGTTTGATGTTATTTTTCACTTATATTTCTTTATTTTGCAAAAAAACCAAAAAATTTGACTTTGAAGAAAAATAAGAATTTAACTTTTAATTTATATATATTTTTATATTTGGATACTACGTAAGTATATGTATTGTTATCAAGTAATATAAAACTTTTTGATTAAGACCTGAATATCAAACTCACAGGGAAGATTATATAATATGCACTTTTTAAAAAGTTTTTCTATTTTTAAAAAGATAATTACTTAAACTAAAAATAATTTTTGCAAAAATTTAAAATGTAAATATTTTTGGTATTTTTGATATTTAAACGAAACAATAACAACTTAAAAAGATAACTAAAGTTTTTGTAGAAGAAAACTATTTAATACAAAAATATCTTTCTTCTTATCATGAATCAGTAATAAGTATGGGAATTATGTTGTGGAATTATGCAGATTGTGTTGTGCCAAATAGGAGCAATAATATTCTTTACCCTTACTAGAGATGCTATAAAGAACATTGGCTAATTTAAACTTTGAATAGTTCTGAAGACAGACTAGGCAAGGAAGATACTAGCTCTCACTCTAGAGTTCCGTTGATTCCCTCCACTTGAGGGATAACATTCTCATATCAGAATCTAAGAAAATCAACCATGTTGGGGGCTTTAACCTGTCACTTTAAAGTCCTCTAAATCTACACCCATCAATGAATATTTGCCTATTTATTTGCACTCAATCATATGAACTACATTCTCATTCATACAACCTCAACAACAACAACAACAACAACAAAGCCTTAATCCCACTATGTGGGGTCGGCTACATGAATCCTTTTTCTCCATTGCGTCCTATTTAGTATTATATTTTCATTTAGTTCTAGTAAATTAAGATCATTTTTAATACAATAAGCCCAAGTCTTCCTAGGTCTACCTCTGCTTTTCTTAACACAAGTCGAATTTAAAACATCTACTCTCCTAATCGGATCATCTAATGGTCGACGTTTAATATGACCAAAC
>NW_018250624.1:112077-119285 GCF_001263595.1 Phalaenopsis equestris | reverse complement strand
ATACTCTCCACAACTTTCATCCAAAACTTAATTACTTATCATTTTAAGAAGAAAGATAAAGAAAACTACTCAGAATCCATGGAGAAAACAAAACCACACTTTAGTTTAAAAGGAGAAATCATTGTCAAACCAAAAATAAGTCTTGATTAAAACCAAAAGTAGTCTAAAACAAAAAGATAAAAACTTATCTCAAGTCCTCCACCAAACTCTTGAAGTTCCTTTAAGTCTTTTGTCTTTTACAATCACTTAAAAAAATAACAAAAAAGGATAAAGTAAATAAAAAGTGGTTCCTTAAAATATCTCAAAACTAACTCCCAAGAGAAGAACTTTCAAAACTTGTCAATATTTTCAGGACTCATTTCTAAGTCCTTTCTTCTTTTTTTTATAATTTTCCAAGAGGTGCCTTAGGATCTCTTCAAAATGTGCCTTGATTCGATGTATTTGCTCAATAGATGCATCCTTTCATAATAATTTTTGTCCATGATGGTTACAACCACCTATTAAGCCAATGGGTGCCTCAAAAACCTTTTCAAAATTCATGAAAACCAATTTTACTCGTCTATTGCTCCAAATTTGATCCTTTTTCACTTCTTTAAGCATTTTTTCCATTTTTACTTGTATCTGCAAGAATAACACAAAAATATCTTCCATTAAAGCACAATATCTCAAAAATAGGTATAGAAATGTGTCTAAAAATACTATATATTTTAGGTGTATCAATAACTCACTAATTTAACACCCCCATTTGATGTTCAAATGACTTTCAAAAAAATGAATCATCATCACCTAAAATTTAACTTTAAGAAAAAAATTAGACATCTATCAAAAGTCTAAAGGGCTTAGTAGTGACCTCAGCTAAATTAAATTTGGTTAAATGAGGATTAGAAAAGTGAGCATAATAAAAAATTTAACATATTTAAAACACTACAAGCCGAAATTAAAAAGTTGGCTAAGTGTCTTGATAACATTAACTTGCCCCTTTAAGGGTCTTCATCCGCATAATCTTCAAATTAAATTATATGTTATAATTACCCTACTCTTAATGATAATTTAAACATCAATGTTAATTGAGCATTTAAGGTATTTATAGGATGGGTTATTAAGCAACATAATAAGTTTAAAAGGAGCTCGAAACTTTTCACCAGGCAGTGAGAGGGGAGCATGGACTTGCTTCTTTCTCCAGATCTGTTGGATACTTTGGAGGTCTACTAAACTTAATATATTTTCCTTAACAAAAATCATCTTTAATCAAATTAATAGGGACCCACCAAGATATGACCTAGGGTTGGGTAGGTCACGAGAATCTTACTTTTCCGCTATATCTAAAGTGCTCTTACATGCATTTTGAGTTTCAGGTGGTGGAACGAGAAGACTCAACATGTACACTTTTTATAAATTATAGTGCCGTCTTTCTTATATTTTCATATTATACTTTTATGATTACAATACTTGCATGTTAAACAATAATGCCACCCTGCATGAAAACCAAAACTGCTAGGATAACCACAAAACCAAAACCCAAAACCAACATTAAAATCAACGAAGATAAAATTCACCCCCACAACATTCAAAATATATGACAACTCAAAATTTAATCACAAACATCATGAAAAAACAATTTCAACTAAATTATGACGTCTCGATCGGATGATCGAGAGTCCTTCAAAGGAGGTAACTTACGGTTGTTAACGAGGCTTCCTACGGTCTAAATGAAAGTATGGAACTCATTAATTTGAGTTTAGTAAATTCATTTGGACTAAGTGAATCTAATAGAAAATAGTGGTATCGAAACGAGAGAATCATAGGATCCTAATAGGTGTCACTCTAATCAACTTTAACATGCCTCATAATGTTTAAATAACTACAACCATAGGATCATCTGATTTGACATCATAACTTGACACCCCAGAAAACTTAAACTCGCCACGATGAGGAGCTTGAACCTAGCATGGTGGGCAGCACGGCCATCTTCAACGGAAAAACACGTCTACATCAGCTAAACCAATTAAAAAAACAAGCCATAGGATTTTGAGGTTGTTTTCTTATGTAACATAAATCCTCACCTTATCTTTAGGCCTTTGTACAACTTTGCTGTACAATATAAGCCCTAACTCGTCTTAGGATTCTGAGGTTATCGTTCATCATGACCTAAATTCTCACATCTTCCAGGCTATTTGTGTGATCTTTTCACTCGAATATAAGCCCTAACAAATAAAAATGGCAGGATGAAACACTCAAATAAATTTCTCCTCAAAATTGAAGTCAAACAATAGGATAGACTGGGAAGTCATCGAGTTTCTCCTCCAGATCCATGACATCCCTTAGTTCTTCCTCATTTGGATTCTAATACAAATGTTCCAAATTTTAACCAATCCCTTTTCACACCTCTCTATCTGATCTCGTTGAAAAGTTCTATCCTTTGACCTCCTTGAGGAAAATATTTCCTGATTATTATCTAGAGTTTTCTTAGGTAACTTCAGTTATCTAAGATGTAATTAACTATAGGGGCTTGCCCGTATAGGAAGCTTGTATGAACCCATCTTAAGTAAATCTAATTAACTACAGGGGCTTGCCCATATAGGAAGCTTGTATGAACCCATCTTAAGTAAATATGAGAAGTGCTAGAAGATTTACGCACAACTTTGCAAGAAGAAGATGAAGAGATTATAAAAGTAAATCTGAGGAGTGGAAAGGTCTATCCCCGAGAATGGCTCCAATAAATAAGGGAAAGCAAATAGTTACTCGCCAAGAGATGCCTCTAGCGATAGAAGAAAGACCTATTCCAAGAAAAATTAGAGGTACGTATAAGGTAAGTTTTAATGTGCTAGCTCAAATTAGGAGGCTGCAGGCCAAACTAAGCGTATAAGATGCTTTGATCCTATCAAATGAGATAAGGGAATCTATGGTTAAGGCTTTATTTATTCTAGAAATTTGCATAGCTCAGTTGGCCAGCACATCATCAGATGAAGTTTTTTCATTAAAGGAACAGCCTAGGGTGACCTTCATCGATGAAGATTTGTTGCTTAGTAACGCTGATCATAACCGACCACTCTACATTTTTGTCAAATCAATAAATCATGCTTTCCAGAGTTTTGGTAGATCCAAGAGCGTCACTTAACTTAATAAGTCTACGAACAATAGCTTACTTGGATATTGATGCTCAGGAGCTCACTGCTGATAGGATGATGTTAAGAAGATTTAATGAGACAGGAGAAAGAGCTCTTGGATCAATCACTCTACTAACGAATGTTGTAGAGCTAGTAACAACCACTAAGTTCCATATCATTGACGCAGAGACCTCTTTCAATGACTTGCTTGGTTGACCATGGCGGCATGACCATAATATGGTTCCGTCATCATTGCACCAGTGTATAAATTATTTCAAAGAAGCATAACAACATTGCATCAAAGGAGATTTATTCACAAAGACTTAGTAAAGGTTCTTTTAGCCTAGGCAATCGAGATCAAGTTGAAAAGGAAAAACCAACATGATTGTGAGGAGAAAGAAAATTATATGAGGAGAAGCTTGAGAAGATAGCTTGTATGAGGAGAAGCTTGAGAAGATGCTTAATCAAAAATTGGCTTCACTTGAATCAACTTGAGGAAGAAGGTTTTATTACATTTTTTGAAGTTGTATTTGAGTATTAGTATCCTTCTGACCAAAGGAAAATATGTTGAGATTTTCATACCTATTTTACATTCATACCTATTTTACACTGTACCTATTTTACACTGATTTTCATGATATTGCACTTTAAAGAAAGATATTTTTGATGTTTTGTTGCAGGTACATTGAATTATGATCATTGGCACAAAAAGATGCAAGAAGGACCAAATTTGGAGCAAAAAGAACCAAAATATGAAGATTTGATTTTGGGCGCCAACGACGGGCTAAACACCATCGACGGTGACTTTTTCCCGAGAGTCCAGAATTAAATATTCTAGAAGGCTGCCGACTGCGCCATCGAGGCCGCCGTCTGCGAGCACGTCGGTTCTCTCAACATATTCATTCAATGTGGACGATTTTTGAAGGGATGCTTGGGTGACTCTTGAGAAGTCTTCTACAACCTTAAAAGAAACATTTGGAGGCCGAAATAGGGTGTCCACGAGGGTGCCCAGGGTTGTCCATGGGTGTTCGCTGAGTCTTTATTATTTGTGGTGCCCAATAGAGTGTAGAGAGCGGTTTGTATTGTGAGGAAATCTTTGAGAGATTGTAAGAGTGGAAAGAAAGTGAGAGATTTCTTCCTCCTTGCCTCTTCGAAGGAGAATTCTATGTGTTGTAAAGAAAGGAAGAGATTCAGAGGAACTTCAAAGAGTTTGTTTGGGGAGGATTTAGAGATAAGTTGTATTTACTTATTGAAGTTTGTACGAATTTGATTTTATATTATTTTGTCATATCTTCTACATGAGTTATGAGTAGTTTTCTTTGTCTTTCTCCTTGCACTGAGATTTTGTGAAATGGTGATTTGAATTGGTTGTGCCATGAGAATGTTAAAGAAGTTGTGATGATCTTTTCACTACAATATTAATTTACTTTCAATCTCGCGAATTAATTTGTTAAAATATGTTGAGTTTTACAACTAAAGTGAAGATTACATCCATGATTTAGGGAGGTCAAAGTCCTTGAAAGTTGTGTGCAAATAAATAGGGAAATAGAAATTATCAATCGTAGAACTGGAGATTTTAGAGTGACAGACTAAAATCCTTAATTCTTTTCTATCATTTGGGTGCTGAAGTGTAGATGTTAGCCCTCAGGCGAGCGGAACGTGGGAGCTCCGAAGTGAGAGCCGGTATCCTCCCAGCCTAGCCGCAGATTTGTTAAACAAGCATAGGATTAGTCAATGTTCTTTATGCCTGAACCAAAGTGTAAAGAATATGTAAGCTCCTATTTGGCACAATACAAATTGAACTGATTCACTTTATCAATTCACTATAATTTCTTGACAAGGAGAATGATGCTTTCTTATATATTGAATATCACATTAAAGCCTTCAGTAGTATAATTAGTTATTTCATAGTTATTAAAATTACATATTTATTTCAATTGAATTTGAACTATATTGTTGTGATTAAGTATTGATTTTTTAAACCTTAGTTCGTAGCCTCTAATATTACTCCCTGTGGGATCAATATCCAGGACTCCATTAGAGCCCTGTATTTCTTGAGCGATACGTATACTTGCGTTGATAAGTGTGACTTTGCAATTATTAAATATTTTATACACATCTTTATCAAATATATAACCATTATCAAGTTTTTAAAAATTAGGACTATTAGAAAATTTTAGATTTTAAAAAAAATTTCATAATTACAGTAACAGATAAATTAGGACTATTAGAAAACTTTTACTAGAATTGCAACTTATTTTCATATTTTGTTAACTATTTTTTTGTGTACTAATTTCAATTATATGCGTAAATTTGGACCTGAAAATCTTATACCCTATGATTTTGAATTAGAACGTACTGTTAGGAGAATTAGAAAACTAAGAGAAGAACCTAAGAATTGTGACACAATAGAAAACCATGTGAATAATCAAGGAACAAAAAATGAAAATCAACCTAGCCCTCTACGAGATTATGTAAATCCTACAGCAGATGAAATTCACTTATCTATCCGAAATCTTGATGTAGCTGCTAATTCATTTAAGCTCAAACCTGCTATTATCCAAATGGTACAAAATAATCAATTCAGAGGTACACCAAATGAAGATCCTAATTTACACCTCGCTAGTTTTTTAGAACTTGGTGCTACCTTTAAATATGACAGAGTTTCAAACGATGTTGTTAGACTTAGACTTTTCCTTTTTCACTTAGGGATAAGACTAAGATGTGGTTAAATTCGTCAGCATCTGGATCTATTAAAACTTGGAAAGAACTTTCACAGAAATTTCTATCCAAATATTTCCCTCCATCTAAAACTGCTAAACTTAGAAATGACATAACATCATTTTGTCAGATTGATGGAGAGTCGATATATGAAGCTTGGGAGAGATTTAAAGATCTTCTTAGGAAGTGCCCATATCATTCATTACCAGATTGGTTGATAATTCAAACTTTTTACAATGGATTAGTGGGATCTCTTAGATCGATTATAGATGCTGCGGTTGGTGGTTCTTTAATATCAAAACCTTTTGATGAGGCATATTTGTTAATAGAAAAGATGGCTATCAACAATTTTCAATGGCCCTTTGAAAGGGTAAATCCTAAAAGAGTAGCTAATATCAATGATTCTGATGCAATATCTATGTTAGCTTCAGAGATTGCTGAAATATCAAAGAAATTAGGTCATTATGGAATGAATTATTCTCCAACACCTACTATGATGGAAGAGAATTCATCTGGGCAATTTGTGGATGTTCAACATTCTTATGAGACTTTAAATGCTATTAACAATAAACCCAACAATCCTTATTCGAACTATTATAACCCAGGTTGGAAGAATCATCCAAACTTTAATTGGAATAACAATTCTTCTAAAATAAATAATGGGCAAACAACCCAGTAAACCGATTGGGAAATTCATCCAACCTAAGAAACATTAATTATAGACCTTCTTATCCTCTAGGATTTAATAGTAACACTCAATTTAAGGAAAAGAAGTTGTCTATGGAAGAGATGATATTAGGTCAACAATTGCATAATCAAGGAAATCAATTACAAATTCAACGAAACCAGTTACAAAATCAAGAAACTGCTATCAAGAATATTGAAAACCAATTGGGGCATATCGCTACTGCGCTCAGTAACCGAACATCGGGAAATTTTCCTAGTACTGTGGAACCAAATCCTAAAGATTAAGGAAAATAACAGATAAAAGCGATACATTTACGAAGTAAAAAAGAATTGGAGACAAGAGTGTCGAAGGAAACAGAAATGAAAAATAGAATGTGGATACAGAAAAAGAAAAGGAAAAAGAAAAGGATCATTTAGAATATCCACTTACACCAATGAAAATTACGGTGGAGAAACCTCCACCACTGCTTCCTCGAAGATTGAAGCAACACAAAAAGGATAAACATTTTTCTAAGTTTATAGAAATTCTTAAGAAATTAACCGTAAATGTTCCCTTCGTAGAAGCTTTAGAGAAAATGCCCAATTATGTGAATTTTATGAAAGATATTTTGAACAAGAAAAGGAAGTTCACTGATAATGAGACTATTACACTTAGCCAAGAGTGTAGTGCAATTATTCAGTGCAATTATTCAG
>NW_018250624.1:111159-111950 GCF_001263595.1 Phalaenopsis equestris | reverse complement strand
AAAGATTAGGATTAGGAGAAGTCTCACCTACTTCTGTATCTCTTCAATTAGAGGATCATTCGGTTACTTATCCTAAGAGAATTATAGAAGATGTGTTAGTAATAGTTGATAGATTTATCTTGCTTGTGGATTTTATTGTTTTAGATTTGGAGGAAGATAAAAAAATATCTATAATTTTAGGGAGACCTTTTTTAGCTACTGGAAGAGCTATGATAGACGTTCAAAAGGGAGAATTAACTATGAGAGTTAACGATCAAGAAGTGACTTTTAACATTAAGAAATCTATGAAATACTCTGCTGTTGAAAGAGATAATGAATGTTTTTGTATGGAAATTAGTGAACATCTATTGAACGAGCATTTTAAAGAATATTTTGAAGAGAAAAAATATTTTTAAGATAAAGATGAAGTTATTTTGAACAAAATAGAAAATGAAGAATTAGATTATGTTCAGGAAAGATTTGAAATGTTGGATATTACAAGAAATGCTGATAAGAATCTAGTTCCGTCAATTATAAAACTACCTGAACTTGAGTTGAAAATATTGCCTAACCACTTGAAGTATGTGTTTCAGGGAGACTCATCTACATTACCTGTTATTATATCTTCAAAATTAAATGATTTGCAAGAGCAAAGACTTTTGGATACATTAAAAAGGTATAAGAAAGCTTTTGGTTGGACCTTAGCTGATATTAAAAAAATCAGTCCTTCGATCTGTATGCACAGAATTATACTCGATGAACAATATAAACCAAGAGTTGATCCACAAAGGAGATTAAACCCAATGATGAAA
>NW_018250624.1:109315-110764 GCF_001263595.1 Phalaenopsis equestris | reverse complement strand
GTTTTGGAGTTATGCGAAAGAACTAATTTAGTTCTAAATTGGGAGAAATGTCAATTTATGGTTGCAGGAGGAATTGTGTTAAGGCATAAAATTTCAGAAAATGGTATGGAAGTAGACTCTACAAAAATTCAAGTTATATCTAAATTCCCTTACCCAACAAGTACCCTGCAAAAACTCAAGTTATATCTAAACTAACACCTCCTACTAATGTAAAAGAGGTTAGCTTTTTTCTTGGACACAGGCGTTATATTAAAGAGTTTTCAAAAATTACCAACAAACTATAGTCCAACTTTTAGAAAAGGAGAAGAAATTTGATTTTATTGAAGACTGTTTAAATTCCTTTGAGTTATTAAAAGAAAAGCTAATCACAGCCCCTATAATAGTTTCACCTAACTGGGAGAAACCATTCGAGCTGATGTGCGATGCTAGTGATTATGCTATTGGTGCTGTTCTTGGACTAAGGTATGATAGGATTTTTAAAGTTATATACTACACTAGTAAAACTCCTAACGATGCAGAACTTAACTATACTGTTGCTAAAAAAGAGTTACTGGCTATTGTGTATGCTTTTGACAAATTTAGATCTTCTTTAATTGAGAGTAAATGTGTTGTGCACACTGTTCACTCTGCTATTAAATATCTGATGCAAAAGAAGGATGTCAAACTAAGGTTAATTAGATGGATACTTTTGATGCAAGAATTTAATTTTATGGTATTTGATAGAAAGGGAAATGATAATCAAATTGCTGATCATTTGTCAAGAGTAGAATATCATGAATTATCCGACACCGATAATGAAATTATGAATAATTTCCCCGATGAACAACTCTGTAATATTAATGAGTAAAAAATAACATAGTTTGCTGATATTGTTAATTATATTGTAAGTGATATTTTGCCACTTATGCTGACATTACAAAAATAAAGTAAATTCATTCATGATGCGAAAACATATTTTTGGGATGAGCCTTATTTATACAAACAATGTAAGGATCTTTATTATGAGAAGATGTGTACCTTATGAAGAAATTGAACTAATTATTCAGAAATGTCATGATTTTGAATTTAGAGGACATTTTGGAACTGATAAAACTGCTTATAAAATTTTATAAGCTGGATTCTATTGGCCTACTCTCTTTAGAGATGTTTACAGATACATAAGAACTTGTGATCGATGCCAACAAATAGATAATATATCTAGAAAAAATGAAATGCCTCTGAATTTCATGTTAGAAGTTGAGATCTTTGATGTTTGGGAATTAGATTTCATGGGACCATTTATTCCTTCGTCTGAGATCTTATACATATTAGTTGTGGTAGAATACATTTCAATCTGGATTGAAGCACAAGCTTTACCTTGTTGTGACGTTAAAAGTGTTTCAAGATTTTTAATGAAAAATATTTTCACTAGATACGGAATGCCTAGGTTGATTATTATTGACAGAGGAT
>NW_018250624.1:105621-109139 GCF_001263595.1 Phalaenopsis equestris | reverse complement strand
TTTTGGAAAGACTTGTCACTTACCAGTAGAATTGGAGCATAAAGCATATTAGGTGATTAAAGAATTTAATTATAATTTGAAAGATGCTGGTGAGAAGAGATTGTTACAAATGAATGAATTGGAAGTATTAAGAAATGAATCTTATGTCAATGACATAATTTATAAGGAGAAACTAAATTTATGGTATTATCAAAAGATTAACCAGAAGAACTTTGAACCAGAACAAGAAGTTTTGCTTTACCATACACGGCTGAAGTTATTCCCTAGGAAATTGAAGTCTCGTTGGATAGGACACTTTACTGTGACTCGAGTTTATACTTACGGAGCTGTTGAAATTGAAGATCAAAAGACTGGGAATAGGTTTAAAGTAAATGGACAAAGGTTAAAATTATATTTTGTGGGTAAAAGACCAAATCTTAAAGAGGTTTTAATGGTCAGTCAACGTGACTAATATCTGAATAAGTTGGGCTGACAACGTTAAACTAAGCGCTTTATGGGAGGCAGCCCGTAGTTATCTTTTTTTATTGCAATTATAGTATTTTTGTTTGAAATTATCGTTATTTTTTGGTAGTATTGAATTTTACTATTTGTATTTACCCTTAAATCATCATAAAAATTGGATCCATAGAGAAAATTGGAACGCATTTGGACCAAAGCGAAACTGTGAAATTTTTGCCTTGGGCACCAACAGCGGGCTCAACGCCGGCGACGGTGGGTTTTTCCCGAGAGTCAAAACAATTAATTCTCAAGTCTTGCCGATGGCGCCATCGATGCCGCCGACGGCTTGAACGGTGAGATGAAGGTTTCTGGAGTTTGAAATGTCAGTTTTTGGCAATTTTAAGCGAGATTTACTCCCTATAAACTTCCAAGCTCGATTCTTAAATTCATATTACCCAAAAATGAATTGAAACTCCACCAAATTTATCCTTATGACTTCCAATTTCACTGAAAACCATAGATTTTGAGTGTTCAATCGGAGAAAGTTCATTAGTTCTGAGGCGAAACAAATCTTCAACAAAGTGCTGACAAAGAGGAGATTAATTAAAGAAAGAGGATTCTTGAATCGAGGATTGAACAATCCTTCGATAGTAATTGAAGAGATGATTGTATGACGATGATGGGAAGTATTGTACTACACTACTGCCGCCGTAGTTGTTCCTTTGGTGAAGTAGTTTTATGCTAATTTGCATGAAATCAACCAGGGAGTTGTCTATGTGCGAGGCAGATGGATAACTTTTACTCCTGCATGAATTAATGAGTTATATATGATCGAGAATGTTCTTGTCTGCCATTATTCCAACTTCATCCCAACAAGAAATCTGATGGATGAGATCTATCAATTTTTGATGGACGAAACTGAAGACTGAAAAATGAGATAAAATGGGTATGTTAGTTTCTCTGGTACACTTCTAAACCCCTTTTATAAACACTGGAACTTCTTCATTTCTACAAAACTATTACCAACAGTGAGGATCGGTAAAGTTATTAAAGAAAGTGCTATTCTGAATTACTGTATTCAAATGGGACTGTTGATTGATATTGGATCGATAATTGTGAAGTTTATTTTGGGCCTGATCATTCATGGATCAACTTATGGGCTTAGACATTTCTTACTCTGCAGTTAGTTCCAAGTATCTTATGAGAATTGCTAAAAGGTACTTCTATTTTGGAAGCCTTTGAACCAACCCAGAAGTTCCCAACCAATGAAGATGAGAATGATATAACTATTATTACGGATCAATCGTCTCATAATTCACTTCATATTTAGCCTCTAGTTTCGGGCAAAACACTAGTGATCCTGCGTAAAATCAAGAAACTGAAGAAAGGGGTACAAAACGTTATGAATAAAATTAACAATATCTCTGAAATTTTTGATCATCTAGACTAGAGGATGAAAGAGCATTTTGATCACTCTGGACATATCGATGGAAGTTTGGTACGATTGATGAGAAAGATGGGATTGATAGAAGATGACTCCACTGAAGAATTCCCATACCGACCCTTGTATAATCTCTTCATTCATGTTCAATCTATTGGCAATATCAGGGGAGAAATAAGCACTGAATCAGAGGAGTAGTAGATTTACTTTACTACCTATATGTCTATGTGTGTGATTTGATTTGAACTTATGTGTTTGCTTTACTTTCAAATTTTATTTTTAGATCTCAGTAAGTTGAGATTGAGCATATAATGTTTGTTTTCAGCATTTATAGTGTTGTGGCTTGGATTGTGACGCTGAATTGATGTATTAAGATTGAGAAAATACCAAACTTATGTGTGTTGTGTAACGTGTATTGTAACCCTTGGATTTTATATATAATTGTAATGTTTTGTGTTGTGAATGTTTATTTGTGTTAGTACATCATTTAATCACTTAAATTTATGTCTAGAATGATTGAACGAATGCCGACGAGGCTTGAAATTGATCAAAATCACAAAAGTCTCAAAATTGAACTAATTTTGGAAAAATTGCCGACGGCGCCATCACGCCACCGAAGGCGGATTTTTCTCGAGAGTTAGGCTATTTAATTCAATAGATCTTGCTGACGGCGCTGACGACCCCGCCAACGGCGAGATACTGAAAAAACACTTTTAATCGCAATTTTGACCAGTCAACCGCCACCATTCATCATCCACTTACTCCTAAAATAAAAAATGAAAATTTTGATCTAGGGCTTGAAGATCTTGGATTTGGGGCGATTTCAAAGCGTTTAGACTCCAGATTTTATCATCTCTTGGTAAGAGCTTCACTCCAAACTAAAAATATTTGATTTCACCTTGAATTTCTTCCACATTAAGGAGATCCAAAAAAAAATTGAGAATGTGGAGAAAATATTTGGAAGAAATTCATGAAACTTAGTTTTGAACTCTTAGAGTCACTCTTGAAAGCCATTATTTAAGTATTTGACGTGTATTTTGGAGTTCTTTTTATAATTTTGATTAGATTGGTGTTGCAATTTGAAATTTGCATGTGTAGTTATAATAGACTTTGATTAGTACTTTGTAAAATTGTAATGTGATGTGATTTTTTTTTGTATTGCAATGTATTTATAATTTTTTTTATTTAGTATTGTGATGTGTTAGTGAAATATAGTGTTTGTATAATGTTTAGTTTTGTACTTATTTCAAAATTTCTTTACCCCGCAAATTCTCTAATGATTTATATGTATAGAAAACTCCTAATATTACAGACCAGTTTAGAATGATGAAAATGCCTAAAGTACTGAGGTATGATTTATATTTAGAATTTTTTTTTCCACCTGTATCATTCCATATTGAAAAATTTAAGTTTGGGGGAGGGAAGAAAAAGATTAACTATTATATGTTCTCAATTTAAATATTTTCAAATATTATTACTATGATTTTTTGTAGTGAATTTAATTCAGATAACTATATTTTATAGATATTTAAATATTATGGTAGATTTAAAGGAATATTTTTGTAAGGAAAATTAATTTTGTAGATTAAGATATTTTGTATAAGAGAATAAGACTATAGTTAACTATTTAAAATAAAGA
>NW_018250624.1:90290-105611 GCF_001263595.1 Phalaenopsis equestris | reverse complement strand
AGAAAAGTGAAGTTTAAATTTATTAAAGGCTATCCAGATATAGTAATCTTCACTTGAAAAAGAAAAAGAAAGGATTGACAACAATCCCTAAGAAAAAAAGAAAAATATATAGGATTGAAAGCAATCTAAAAATGAAAAAATATATATATAAGTGAGGAGAAGCTTGAGGAGATGCCTAATCAAAAATTGGCTTGACTTGAACCTACCTAAAGGGAAAACCTAAATACATTCCTGAACTTATATTTATAAAATAGCATATTTTACTAATAATGTTCTCATGAAGTTCCTATCGTTTGAATATTTTATGTGACTTGATATTACAACATATTGTCATTCTTGAAATGAATAGAAAACCAAAAATCTTAAACTTGATGACTAGATAGTCTTGTACCTACAGAGTTAATTTAATTACTTGAAATTTTTTTGAAAATCTCACTATGGTATTTACTTAAATCAAACTTATAGTATTTTTGAATTAAAACTTTACCACAGTAAATCATAACTTTTATGTAGTACTAAAATTACTTGAGGACAAGTAATAGTTAAGTTTGGGAGATTATGACCAAAGAAAAATATGTTGAGATTTTCATACCTATTTTACACTAATTTTGATGATATTGCACTTTAAAGAAAGTTATTTTTGATATTTTGTTGTAGATATGTTGAATTATGGTCATTGGAGCAAAAAGATGCAAAAAAGAGAGAATTTGGAGAAAAAAGGACCAAAATATGAAGATTTGATCTTGGGAGCCGACGACAGATTTTTCCCGAGAGTCCAGAATTAAATATTCTAGAAGGCCGCCGACGACGAGCACGTCGGTTCTCTCAACAGATGCATTGTATGTGGACGATTTTTTAAGGGACGCTTGGGCAAATCTTGAAAACTCTTCTATAACTTTAAAAGAAATAATTGGGGGCCAAAAAAGGGTGTCCACGATGGTGCCCAGGGGTGTCCAGGGAGGTGTCCACGGGTGTCCGCTGAGTCTTTGTTGTTTGTGGTTCCCATTACAGTGTAGGGAGTGGTTATTATTGTGAGGAATTCTTTGAGAGATTGTAAGAGTGGAAGAAAAGTGAGAGATTTCCTCCACCTTGCCACTTCGAAGGAGAATTATGTGTGTTGTAAAGAAAGGAAGAGATTCTGAGGAACTTTGAGGAGTTCTCTTGAGGAGGAATTAGAGATAAGTTGTATTTACTTATTGAAGTTTGCATGACTTTGCTTTTATATATAACATTACAATAAAGGTCTGTTGTAGTGTTAAAATTTATTGTAATTTCATTGATCCGAAAGGGCGGTGTAATTCTCAACAAAGTGAAACCACATTCAAATTCCATGGATGGTTAAGTTCATGAGAGTTGAGTGCAAAAAAATAGGGAAATATACTTTGATGGGTGCAGAATTGAAGATTTTAGGGTGACATACTAAAATCCCCAATTCGGTCCTATTGTTTGAGTACTGAAGCGGAGATGTTAACCCTCAGGCGAGCGGAACGTGGGAGCTCCAAAGTGAGAGCCGATGTCCTCCCAGCCTAGCCGCAGATTCAGTAACCAAGCATAGGATTAGTTAATGTTCTTTATGCCTAGTCCAAAGGGTAAAAAATATGTATGCTCCTATTTGGCACAATAAAATTTGAACTGATTCAATTTATGCATTCACTTAAATTTTTTGATAAGGGGAAGAATGATTTCTTAGACATTGAACTTCACATTAGAAGCTTTTTTAGTAGAATTAGTTAATTAAGAGTTTATTAAAATGACATTCTTATTTCAATAGCCTATTTGTGACAAATATGCAATTTGAACTATATTATTGTGATTAAGTATTGATTTTTTAAATCTTAGTTTGTAGCCTCTAATATTACTCCCTATGGGATCGACATCCAGGACTCCATTAGAGCCCTGTATTACTTGAGTGATATGTATACTTGCGTTGATAAGTGTGACTTTGTAATTATTGAATATTTTATACACATCTTTATCAAATCTATAACTGTTATCAAGTTTTTGGCGCCGTTGCCAGGGATTTAAATCTTCTAGTAGCAGTATCAAATTCTTGAATTTTTAAGCATATATAAAGTCGTTGTCACCTTACTAACAAAATTCTCCTAAATTTATTTGTCATATGGGTATTCTAAGTGACTTTAGTATAACAAATTGCAATTCTTTTTGAAATGAGTAGAGAATCAGAAATATTAGAGTTGACTACTAGATATTCTTATACTTTTAGTTTTGACTTAACTTGTTAAAATTTTTTCTTAAGTTGTGCTATTATATTTAGTAGACCAAATTATATAAATTTAGAAGTTAAACTCTCTACCATTAGTCATAACTTTTATGTAGTAAATGTGTTATTTGAGGACAAGTAACAGTTATGTTTGGGGGATTTTTATACGCCTAAAAAATGACTACTTTTTAATATATATTTTATGCTCAATTTTAATGATTTTTAATGATATTACACTTTAAAGGAAGTTATTTTGCATATTTTTTATTTCAGGGACAAGAAATGGAGTTTTGGAGAAAAAGAAGAAAAATTGGTGCAATTTTGAGCAAAAACGAGCAAGAAAGAAAAATCCGTGCTGGCATATTTCAATATGTCTTTCAATGCTTAATCTATTTTACACTTATCACACATTTTTAAATGAAATTACACTTTAGAAGAAGGTTGTTTTCATGCTTATTTCGTAGGTCTATGTATTTGGAACACAACACAACTGAAACGGGGCAAATCAGAGCTAAAACGGAGCCAAATGAAGCAAAATGGTGGAGCTGCGCAGAGTGCCGAAGGCATCAGAACAGGCGCCGACGACGCCAGAGTGCAGAGAGTGACGTGATAATGGCACTTACAGTGCTCGAAAAGGTTTGAACGTGATGCTATGTAAATTTCTAGAAGATTCAATGTATTCCGACACTTTTTGGAAAATTGCTTGAAGCATCTCTTGGAAAATTTGTCCCTACACTATAATAGAGTGCTTTTAAGTCAAAAAAGTGGTGTATGCAAGTAGAAAAACTTGGAGAATGTTTAAAGATCTTAGAATAGGAGTATAAATATAGATTTTTACCTTTTTTTGGAGAGATTGGTGAGGGGATTTTGAGAGAATCTGTAAGGGAATGTTCTAGAATTGCATGAATCAGCCGAAGACTTTGTTGAAGAGATTTTCATCTTTCTTTCATGAAAAAAAGCTAAGTATTTTGTTCTTCATTATCTTATGTTTTTTTAAACACTTACCTAGTGGATTTGATTGGATTTAATGTAGTTTTTTGTTGTGTTTTCTTAATGCTTTGTGATGTGTTTCTTTTACTCTTTCTTCTCTTTTGGAAATAGTGGCATGAGAAGATTATGCCATTATTTTCAATTTACTTTTCTTTTGCAATGTGTAGGATTCATGTCTAGGATATTGGGATAAATGACTGAAGAAGTTTTAATTATAAATGTGATGGTTTTTACTTGCACTTCATTTATATTACAATAACACATTACAATAAAGACCCGTTGTAGTGTTAAAATTCGTTGTAATTGCATTAAGTCCCGAGAGGGAGGTGTAAGTCTAAACAAAGTGGAACCACATTCAAATTTCATGGTTGGTGAAGTTCATGTGGGTTGAGTGCAAATAAATAGGGAAATATATATATTATTGAGTGTAAAATTGGAGATTTTAGGGTGACAAACTAAAATCCTCAATTTGGTATTAGAGTTTATGAACTAAAGCGAGTGTTAGCCTTCCAGGGAAGGGAAGTGGGAGCTCTGGAGAGAGTGCTGGTGTCCTCCCAGCCCCAGGCCTAACCAGGGATTTATGAACTAAACTTGAGATTAGCCAACGATTCTCTATAACACTGAATAATGGTAGAGAATTAAAATTGCTCCTATTTGGCACATACAATATTTAATGTATCTTATTCCTTTACATTATCAAATTCGCTACATAAGAAGAGTAGTTTTAAGAGTAGTTTTTAACATTTCTAAATTCTCCAAACCAATTCATCCATAAAGGGTTATCTTTAGAACTAATATTTATATTTAGGAATAAATATTTAATGTATCTTATTCCTTTACATTATCAAATTTGCTACATAAGAAGAAGAATAGTAGTTTTTAACATTTCTAAATTCTCCAAACCAATTCATCCATAAAGGGTTATCTTTAGAACTAATATTTATATTTAGGAATAAATACTATCCTTACATTTAACATTCGCATTTAGGAGTAGTTGCTAGATAAAATACAATTTTAATCGACATTCCAAACTAAGGACTAATAGTAGTAGACCGAAATTTGACTAAGGACATCTTTCCTCGCTTTCTACTGGGATCGATATTTGGGGCTTAATATGGGGCTTAATATCGATATTTGGGGCTTAATAAGAAAGTCCTATATTACTTGAAGTGATACGTGCACTTGCGTAGAACCCATAGTGTGTGAAATATTTGTTATATTTTATAATATTTCAATTTTGTATAATTGTTGCTAAATATTTATTGGGTCATGTTTTTATTTGTCCTTTGAAAGCTAAATTGTTGCGTAATTATGGGTCGGGTCAAGTTTTTGGCATCGTCTTAGGGGAATTGAATTGACATAAAACATGGACAAAAACAACACACGCTAGGGGAGCATCATTAGGATGTTTTTGTTTGCTTTGAACATTGAAATTGATGTTTGTTAGCTTGAAAAATGTAAGTTTGTAATAACACAAATTTAGCATATTAAAGTAAGTTTAGTGTTGTTTGTGAAAGATTGATGTTAGAGTCATGTTTATAAATGTTCGTTTGAGTTAATTAGGTAGACGTAAAGTGGTATGGAGCAGATTTTCTTAGAAAATGAAATCTGAAAAAATTAAGGCGTTGGTGCAAGACGCTCCAAATTTGGAGCAAGATGCACCAAATTCTTGAAAAAGCCAGATTGCCTAAAAAAATAGCAAAATCACACAGTAAAAATCCATTTTTATTGCTTGGGTCATCTCCTACCTTTAAAACATGACCTAGAACTTCACATTGGGTCCGATAGAGAAGATTTTGAAAGCTCAAAATCGTAGATTTCATCTTCTCTTGGTAAGAGCTTCACATTAACTTAAAAATTTTTATTTTCACCATGCATTTTTTCTACATTATGGAAAATCCAAAATTTGGGATTTTTGATGAAAAATCTTGAAGAAAACTCATGTTGAAAAATTTCTTACCAAATAATCTTTCTTGGGAAGTTCAATTTTTTATTTTGTAATTTATTTGGAATTTATTTGGATTTTGGAAGAATTTCAAATGGCTCCACGAGTGAAGAGAGGAATGTGATCATATGATTTTGATGCACGAAGATTTATTAATTTGAAAGGCCAACATGGTTATAACACTCAAATAAAATCAAGAAGCAAAAAAAATCAAGAAGATTGATCCAGGAACAAGAATTTGCTAACCCAGGTGGTGTGATCGAGAGGTTGATCCTTGCTAAAAATTGGGAACGGTTTTGCTACTTTATTGTAGTAGCCATTGTGCCAATGTTTTGGGAGTTTTATGCCAACTAGAGATTCACTGATGACGATCACATCCTTGTGAGTGGTAAGCAAGTTGAATTTACTACAGAAAGGATCAATGCTTTTTATGGGCTATGAAATTTATTTCTTGAAAAATATGCTTCATTAGTGATGACTGGTTCATCACTGGATGAAGTGATTGCCTTTTTGACCAATGAAAGAGGAGACTGGAGGATTTAAAATAACAAGATAGTTAACTTCTCTACTTCCATGTTGACTATTCAAATGTTGACTAGTTAGTCAAAGGTATGACACCACTTCATTTTTGCTAAATTACTACCAACATATCATCTGGCTAATGTAACGAAGGATAGATCTATATTGAATTATTGCATTCATAACATGAAGGAAATAGATCTTGGTGCTATCATATTTCATCATGCACAGAGCATAGCTAAGAGCTCTACATCTAGTGGTTTGGGTTACCTTGCCCTGATTTTCACTCTTTGTGAGCAATCAGGAGTAGAGTCCCATAAAAATGAGGAAAGATTAGAGAATACTATTGGGAAGCATTTGATTGAGAGAGTTGAATCATTTGTTGAATCTAGGGGTGGAAGAAGTGATAGACCATCTTCATCAGTTGCAGGGGCATCTTCTCGCCCTGCATCACTAGAAAACATTATGGACCAGCACATGATTCAACAATTGGATATTGTAAATTTTCATAATCAGATTGGAGAGATTGGAGCAAGAAATGCTTATAATGATGAGTATCAACAGATAAAAAATTAGCATGATATAGCTTTTGAGGAAGCTATGGTGAGATGTGTTAAGGGTGAATACAATGTAGAATTTCCCACTTGCCCCATATTTACTCCTTATGCTCCTATTCATGAAGAAGAAGAAGAAGAAGAATAAGAAGAAGGTGATGCTGATGAGGAAGACAATGAAGATTGATATATTTTTGGAGTTTAGTTTATTTGTTTTGTTGTTTGTTTGTTTGTATGTTGTTTGGATGTTATTGGATTGGCATTTGAGCCTCTTGAAGTAGAGACTTTTGTTTTGTGTTATGGATTTAAAATTATAATAGTAACTGTAGCTTTTTACTTTTTCTGTATTTTTAGTATTTTAAGTTTTTATTTCTATTTTTAATTCTTAGCAAATTCTTTAGAATATATTAAGTTTTATTTAATGCTTTAAAGCTTGTATGTGTTTTTGAAGTTAGTACTTATAATATACAAGATCCCAGTTTCATAGTCATAAATTCTCTACAGGTTAGTTTTTATTTTCATGCATTTACTGATTTATTTCACCAGCTAATTTTTTTGCTAGAACGTTTTTAAAATACCTATCAACATAAGTTTGGGAAGAAGAAAAAGTTTCTTTTAAAAATAAGTAAACTAAATTTTGTTTTTCCTTAAGTAAAAATATTTTTAAAATTAATTTAACATGACATGGGATGTTAATATTTAACTTAAAATGACTATACTTATTTTTTTGAATATTATGATAAATTTATGTCAAAGGTTTTAATAATGAAGGTCAATTCTAATGTTAAAGATATTTGGTATGATAAGAAAAGACTATGTTTTTTCTATTCAAATTAAATTAAATTGTATTTTTGAAGTATTAAGACTGAAGTATTAAGTATTTTAGAGTTTCATGTAAGAAGAAAAGAATGAGACTTTATGAAAATAATAAACTAATATAAATTTATAAAGTGCATATAGGTAAAGGTTTTAACTTTAAGAAGAGGATAGTGAAGTCCAAAACTATTAAAGGCTATACAAATATATTAATCCTCACTTGAAAAGAAAAATTAAAGAAAGGATTGAAAAGATCCTACAATAAAAAGAAAAAAAGAGAAAGAGAAGAAAAAGAAAAGAAAACAAAAATAAGTGAGGAGAAGCTAGAGGAGATGCCTAATCAAAAATTGATTTCACTTGAATCAACTTAAGGAAAAAAACACTTTTACATCTTCTAAACTTATATTGGAATATTAGTAGCATTATTAGTAAATTTTTCATGAAGTTCTTTATCATATGAATATTCTAAAAATCTTTGATATGAGAAATTGTAATTCTTACTAAAATGAATGGAGATTCAGAAATCTTAAAATTGACTACTAAGTACTCTTAGACATAGAATTTGAATCTAAGTTATTAAAGGTTTTTCTTAAACTTTACTATTTTATTTATTGAACTAAAGAAGAGAAGTTATAAGTTAGTCTCTATCTTAAGTCATGTGCTTGTATGTAGTAAAAGTGTCACTTGAGTGTGTCACTTGAGTAAAAGTGTCACTTGAGTACAAGTAACATTTAAGTTTGGGAAATTTTGATACACCAAAATAATATGTAGTTCTCAATATATATTTTATGTTTACTTTTGGTGATATTATACTTTAAAGAAGGGTATTTTCATGTTTTTGTTGCAGGTATAACAATTGCAGTCATTTTGAGCAAAAGTAGCAAAAATGATGAAATTTGGAGCCAGAACAGCAAATTTTTGAATTCTTGCACAAGATTCGTTGGATTGGCGCATGATGCCCCAGACTAGCGCAAGATGTGGCAGATGCGCCAAAACCAAGAATAGTGCGGTCTTCAGCAAACTGGTGCATGATGCGCATGATTGGTGCTAGATGCATCATTTGACAGAGAGTTGGAGCATGATGTGTCAGATTTGGCACCAGATGCACCAGTGATTACTTTTTGCCAATTAAGGCGGTTCGAGAACAATTTTTTGCAAATTTTTAAATGGGCACTTTCTCTAAACACCCTTTGGGGTGATTGATTGCATCTAGATACTTTTGAAGGTTCTTTTACGAAGGGATATGTCTCTTGGATTAATGGACATATCTTTTAAATTCAAACTAGTTGACTTTTAGATAGAATTTTGGGAAGAATTTTGAATTATTTTTAGAGGGACGCAGCCTTTGATAAAAGAGAGGGAAGTTTAGGGAATGAAGAGAGAGCTTTTGGGTGTGAGTAGGAGTGGTGTGAAGGGACAAGGAGAGTTAGAGAGAGAAAGTCCAGGGCTTGGAGATTTTCTTCAAGGGTTGTAAGAGAAGAGGGAAGGTGAGAGATTTCTGCTCCATTACACTTCTAAGAGAGAATTGAGAGTGCTTGTAAGGAGAGAAAGGCTTGGAGCTAGGGATTTTCTTTGGAAGGATTGTGAGGTAAATTGTGTCTTTTATTCTTTTATTTTCTCAACTTGTTTTGTATATATGAAATTCATGTTCTATCGTATTCTTCTCATGAATTTTGAGTATTCTTCTTTATCCTACTCCCTACATTGAGATATGGTTTTGTGAAGACTTGATTTTGTTTTATATGGTTTTAAATATCAATAATTTGTGATGATTTGAACTTCGATCTTTATTTACTTTTCGATCTGACTAATTGAATTATTAAAATGTGTTAAGAAAATTATGTTATGAAAGGGCTTTGATTTCAAAAACATGGAGAGAATCACATTTTATTTCATGAGAGAGTATTTCATTAATGGAGTTGGGTGCAAATAAATAGGGAAACATACCTTTTTTGATGTAAAATTGGAGATTTTAAGGTGATAAAATAAAATCCCCAATTTGGTCCAGTTGATTGGAAACTGATGCGAGCTTTTTAGCCCACAGGTGAAGGAGAAGTGGCAACTCTAGAGTGGTAGCCGGTATCTTCCTAACCTTACCATGGAATTAGTTACCAAACTTTGGATTAGTCAATATTCTTTATGCACTCGGAAGAGGGTGAAGTATAGGATTGCTCCTATTTGGCACAAAATAGTTTTTACTTATATTTTCAAATGTTTTTAATTTTTTCACAATCCATGTACTCAATGTAAATGGAAACGATGCTTTCTTAAATTTGAATTTTCCGTCATAAGAAACATAGTTTAATTTTTGAAAGTTTACTTTTGAAAGTTTAGCATCTGCTTTAGTTAACTTTGCCTTTCAATTGCATATTAATTAGCATTCACATGTTACTTAACATTCAAACTTCGCACTTTACTTTTTATGTAGTTTTGAGAATTGTACTTTACATTATTGTTGACCTCACTATTGGTTGAGGTCTAGTTCTTCCTCTTTAGTAGCCTAAGGTCTAGTAATAAGACTTTCCTGTGGACTATTCCTAGAAAACTAAGAAAGGAACCCTTACCTTTAGAAACTCTAAACTCTTCTGTATTCAACTTGAAGTTTCATATATTGGTTCTAACCTCTAGAACTTAGTAAGTGGGGCCATTATAGAAAAAGTTCAAGGGTCCCCATAGGACTGCTGGACCTTAGGGTTGACCCTGGGTGTTGGTCTAGTGCTAAGGCACTCACTACGATCACCTCACTCACAATCACTCACAAATTCAAACCCAAAACTTCTTGACTTTAATCCCTTAATCCTTTATGAGACTGATGTAGATGGTCCCCTAAACCCTCTGGCCCTAGGCTAAGGTTTAGCTAAGACCAGTACATAGAGGACCCAAATGGGGTTTCTATTGGCCCATGGCTTATTTATGGTGGTTAGCTCCCTAATTTTGCCAAAGATACTCAACTTGGTCTTTTGCCCCTAAACTCCGCCAAATTACCTAAATACCCTTGAAACCCTAAATTTGGCCAAAATTCCCAAATTTACCCAAAATACCCAAATTTGTTTAAAATTCATTTCAAACCTATTAAAAATACCCAAGTTACCCAAAATTATAAAAATTGCCAAATTACCAAAATACCCCTCCTTAGCCCAAAATTTCAAAAATTCTCAAAACCTTCCAAATATTCCTAATTTCATTTTTCTCAAGTACCACATGACCCGATTTGGCCAATTTGACCATCTTTGTCCAAAACCCCCAAATTACCCTTAAAAGGCCCCATCTCCCCAAATCCACCTCAAATGTCCATCAAATTGGTCTCAATTTCCCCCAATTTCAATACTAAACTTAAATTTACCTTCCATGTGACTAATTTAAACCAAATCCAAGCTCAATTGGTCCAATGCTTTGAGCCCAAGTTTGATTTAGGTCAAAGCCCCAATTTTGGCCACATGACCTAATCTAACCCAATTAAACCCATAGCCTCTCAATTTGCCACAATTTATGTAATTTTTGCCGCATGACCTAATCTCACCTAATTAAACCCATAGCCCACACAATTTGCCACAAATTTATGTTGAAAAATCTTCATAAAATTCCTAAACATCAAACTTTACCTTCAATTGGCCTTGGTGAAACCTCAATTTCATTTAATTTCAACCTAAGTCAAAAGCACCAAATTTTGCCCCAAATTTGCTTTGCCTCCAAATTTCACCAAATTGATTGCCTTAACCCCAAAATTGGCACCCAATTCATGTTGAAAACTCTTCATAACCTCCTATTGACTATTCTCAACAATCAATTTGGACTTAGCCCAAGCCTAGCCCTAGCTAGACCCAAGTCTTGCCCAACATGCCCAAATTGACCAAAATGCCAAAATCCTTCAAATTGACCCTCCAATTAAACTCAAAATCCTTTCAATCCTTCACCAAAAATGTTCATTACAATCATCTACATCAAATGCATCAATTAATTGGGCCAATTAACATGGCTTTCCTACCCCAAACTCAAGTCTTGGTCATTTGCACCCACTTGGACCCATGCACCAAAATTGACCTAGACATGTCAAAATTGACCTAGACAGACATGTCAAATTGGTCAAGGAAAGGCCACAACAACCAAATTTTGGACCCTATTGACCAAGAAAAACGCCATGGAACCACCCAAATGAGCCATGGACCAAGGGATTCCCAAATCAAGGTATTTCATTCCATATTTGCTTAAGTCAAGGATATTTTTGCCAAAACTAAATTCCAACCCTTTTAATTAACATGACATATTCCCCTGACCCACCTGGCCTCCTAGCCACCCTCATGGAATCAAACCCAATTCAAAACTAGAGGCGAGCTCATCCAAATTAGATGTTATACCCTCTCTGCCCTGCATTTAAGCAAGCATTTTGACCCCCCAATTGGCCATGACAGCCACCCAAAAAGCCATTTATAAAAAGCTCACCCCCACGGCCATGGAGGGTGCACTAAAAGTTGTTCAGAGAGAGCCCTCCAAATTACTCCTAAAGCCCTTTTAATACCTCCTCAGTGCAACCCAATCACCACATTGATCTGAATCCCCTTGTCGGAGTTCAATTTTTGAGCTCAAAACCTTGTTGGAGACAGGTTTTAGGACAGAGCTATCCATACCTCTACACTCTACCAAAATCAAATTAAACTCACCCACACCATCACCACAGTGAAAGAAGAATAAGCCCCATCAAATCCATCTCATATAGAGCCCATAACATAGCTCTAGACCAACACCTGGAATCGAGCTTGGTCGGATTCATATTTAGGCCTTTCACCACAGCATGAGGCTTAAACCCTAGCCTCCTTGGACCTCCACAAACGTGTCGAGCACCTCTAATTAAAGCTTCCCTTCTCAGATTAAAGGTAATAAACTTCTCATCCCGAGCTTGTTTTAATCCTCCATTTGATTTGGCTCAATTTAGTTGCATGATTGTCGTATAGATGTGTTCTTCACATTTAAATGAGCATTTAGAAGCAAACCACACTTAATTTGGTTAAGAAATGAGTGAGATCTTAAGCTTTGAAAATGGATGGTTCTCGGGCTAAGGCATTGGGGACGATGACGGGAAGCCATCCTATCGCGCGTTTATCTCACCAACAGACGAGATCTAGCTGGACAGCACCATCATACATGAACCACAGGTCGAGTCAGTGCTGAGGTGGGTGGCGAGGTCAAATGGGAGTGCGCTGTGTGGAGTTTCGGAGCCGTCTAGGATATAGTTAGCGCTGCGCATTTCAATAGATAAATAGGGTATTTTCTTATTTAAATAAATATCTCTAAATTCAAAAATCCATTGGGTATTTTCTTATTTAAATAAATAGCTCTAAATTCAAAAATCCATTTATTGGTGTAGAAAAATCACAAAAAAAAAATAAAAATACCCTCTTACTCAGTAAATAGAGAAGAATAATGTGGAAATAATTTGAAGTTTGTTTGATGCATATTTTATTTTTAATTGATTAAATATGGTTTTGAGTCTTTTAATTCTCCATGCATGTAGACATCTTACCATGACTTGAGAAATTTTGGCATGTTGTTGCCTCTGTCTTGAAAAACATTCCCTGATGCTTCCAAAGTCAGAAGATATCTCTAGAAAGAGATTCATATTTTCCAATTCTATGTCTATTAACTGCATAAATTAATCATAATAATTAGCATGTTGTTTAAAAAAACCCAAGAATTTTTTGGAAGGTTTGCTATGACTAGGGAACCCTTTGGAAAATATTTCATGGTTAAGTCATTAAAGATGCACTTAATTTCCACCAAACCTAAAACACAAAGAAAATTAATTTTGGGAAACACAAACATCTAAATGACTTAAGTTTTAATCTCCACTATGACTTAAAGTTTTAAAACATTTGGAGCTCAATTAAAAACTCAAATTGATTCTTCAAGTTAAATGTTGTTTTAAACACTAAATTGATTTTTAATAATTAAAATATAACTCAAAAATTTATAAAAATTGGTTTTTAGAGTTCTCTGTGCTTTGAGGAATTTCTTAAAAATAAAATGGTAATTAAAATAAAAACTTCATTTTTAGCCTATTTTTAATATTTAAATAATTAAAAAAAATGATAAAAATCGCAAAAATAATAAATTCCATGGAAATGTTCTAAATTGTCTCCTAAGCACTTAGGAACAAATGGAATATTTTTCCTAATTTTCTAAGTGAAGATATTGAATTTTGAAGCTTAAAATAATTTTTAAAAGCTAAAAATGGATTTTCACTAAAAAATTCTAACAATTCGAACAAAAATTAGAAAAATGTGGAATTTATTTCTCTGGTTTCCTTGACCTAAGAAACATTTAATAAAAATATCGAACTTAATTTTCCACATTGAAAAATATTTAGTATTTAATAAATACTACAAAGTTTACAATAATTCTTAAAATTCAAAAATAATTCAATAGATCATGAAATTTGGCCCTAATGCTTCTCTGGTCTAAGTCTACTTCCAGTATTCAAACCTTTGTCAAGTTATGGAATTTTATTTGGAAAATCCTATTTTTACATTAAAATAAATATATAAATTAAATTAAAATATGAAAAATCACATATTCTCCTCTGATATTTTAATTGACCCATGAGTGAGGTGGGATGAAAATTTCAAAGTCATTTGAATTAAATTTAGTAAATTATGAAGTTATAGAACCTTAGCGGCAAAAGTGTAATTTTGTAAATTTGGCCTTAATTAATATTTAGGCTTAATTCAAAGAGGGAAAAGGGTAACCTCTGATTTTAACTAACTTTTTTGGATGATTGAAACACAAGGGGATTAATTTGTAAAAACCCACCTCACTCTTTAATAATTAAGGGATAAATTTGTAATTCCTTAAATTACTAAAATTTGGAAGTCTATTAAATTAAATGATCTTAGACTTAAGGGTATGACTTTGGGAGTTGATAACTCACTAATTTAATACCCCTACTTGATTTTCAAATGACATTTAAGTTTTTTGAAAATGAATAATTATTATCACTTAAAAAAAAAATTTGGCTTCCTTCAAAATAACCAATACATCTACCTAGGTCTAAAGGGCTTCATAGTAACTTAAGCTAAATCAAATTTGGTTAAATAAGGATTACAAAAGTGAACTTAATTAAATAGTAAACACCTTTAAAACACTACAAGCCCAAATTAAAAAGCTGGCTAGTGTTTCAATAAAGCTAACTTGCCCACCTTTAAGGATCTTCACCTACATAAGTTCCAAATTAAATAGCAAATGATAATTACCATACCCTTAGGGATAATTGACACATCAATATTCATTGAGCATTAAAGGTATTTACAGGATGAATTATTAAGCAGCATATTAAGTTTAAATGAGCTTGAGACTTTTCACCAGGTTGTGAGAGGGAAGCATGAACCTGCTTCTCCCTCTAGATCTGTTGGATACCTCAGAGGTCTACTAAACTTAATATGTTTTGTTTAACAAAAATCATCTTAGGGACCCACCAAGATATGACTTAGGTTTAGTTAGGTCACTAAAACCGTATAATTTCCTCTTTACATAAAATGATCTAACATGCATTTTGAGTTTCAGGTGGTGGAACGAGAAGACTCGCCAGGTACGCTTTTATAGTTTACAACATTGTCTTTCCTTAAACTTTCCACACTATGCTTACCTACCTGCATGTATGAACAAAACACACACTTGCATGCTAAACAATGATGTCACCCTACATGAAAACTAAAACTATCAGGATAACCACAAAACCAAAACAAAAACCAAAACTAAAATTAACCAAGATAAAAATCACCTCCACATCATTAAAAATATAAAACAACTCAAAATTTAATCACAAACATTACAAAAAACAACAACTACAACTAAATTAAGATGTCTCTATCAGATGATCGGGAATCCCTCAGAGGAGGTAACCTACAGTTGCTAACAAGGCTTCCCACGATCTAAATAAAAGTATGGAACTCATTAAGTTGAGTTTAGTAAATTCATTTGGAATATGTGAATCCAATAGAAAATAGTGGTGTCAGAATGAGGGAACCGTCGGATCCTAACCGGTGTCGCTCTAATCAACTTTAACATCCCCCATAAAATTTAAAGAACTACAACCATAGGGCCACCTGATTTGACATCATAACTTGACAGCCTAGAAAACTTAAACTCGCCACGATGAGGACCTTGGAGCTAGCATGGTGGGCAACACGGTCACCTCCAACAACAAAACATGTCTTCTCTAGCTATACCATTCCTTCCTTAGAATTAAATAACCAACCCATAGGATTTTGAGGTTGTCGGATTTT
>NW_018250624.1:82225-90261 GCF_001263595.1 Phalaenopsis equestris | reverse complement strand
CGAACGTAAATCTTCCCCTCATCTTTAGGCCTTTGTACAACTCTACTGTACAGATAAGCCCTAACTCATCTTAGGATTCTGGAATTGTCGGCCTAAATCCTCCCATCTTTCAGGCTATTTGTGTGATCGTCTCACACAAATGTAAGCCCTAACAAATAAAATTGCCAGGATAAAACACCTAAATATTTCACCTTAAAACTAAAGGCAAACATTAGGATAGCTTGGAAACTCATCGAGATTCTCTCTGAATCTATGACATCCCTTAGTTCTTCCTCCTTTGGATTCCAAAACAAAATGTTCCAAATTTGAACCATTCTCATTTGACACCTCTTCGTCCGATCTCATTGAAAAGTCCTATCTTTTTGAAATCCTTGAAGATAATATTTCTAACTTTTTATCAAGAGTTTTCTTAGATTACTTTGATCATTTAGGATGTAATTAACTATAGAGGTTTGCCCTTATAGGGCGCTTGTCCGAACCCAGCTTAATATAAACTCTATTTAACTCTACATATTAAATAGGGGAAATTATTGGCAAATAAAATGGTTTCGCAGACCAAACGGATGTCATATATTTCTTAGTTTATTTGATAGAGCCTCATCTTCAAGTATTGTTTTTATACTTTGAGATAGATACAAGGTTTGAGGTATAGTGATCTTTCATTTAAACTATGAAAAATATCTATGAAAAATATGGGGTCATTTTTATGAAAAATATGGGGTCATTTTGATTTCATATTATTAAAATGTCCTTCTGAAGCGGGCAACGGGATTTCGATTCCGGTGATCAACAGCTTCTTATGGGCAACTCATCAACCAAAATAGTGCCTACAGCGACAAGCCTATTGACGCTGGGGATAATATAATCTTTTCTCTCCATTTAAATAAGGAAATATTATCTTCACACATCGGTAATGTGTCCATGTCCCTCTTGGACCAAATTACTCTTCTTCGGTTAACATACTTTATCCATTTCAGTCTTGGGAAACTTCAGCCAACTTTTTGGACTTCAGGACTGTCTGTTCAGTCACCTTTGAACAAAGGGGTTCAGGAGGCCATTAAGGACTCTTTTAATCTTCATGTGGGGTCGGACCCCTAAAAGGTGTGCTAGTGGACTAGTTCCACCTGGGCATTTGTGTCGCTAAATTGGTCCCGCACTGGATCCTAAACACTTCACATCTTCCTTCCAAGTTTGGTTTGCTATTTCACAAATTAAATTAAATAGTATTGTGTTGCGCACACTTCAAAATTAATTAAAGTTTTCTACTTTTAAATTACCTTTTTACTAAAAAAATTTTAAATTCCTACAAACTAAGACTTACCCGGTCTAAAGATCAACCTCTGTTAATTTTTAGTGCTTGCACTAAATTTACAAGGTTTTGGCCATATAACTTACCCTAGGGCTTTCTGTTTTAAAGCTGCTGCAATGGCCCCCCAATGCTGACTTTTTCTTCCAACCCGTCGACGAGCCATGAAGCCCGCAATGTTGCTCCTACCATTAAGTTCGGAGCTGGATTTGAAGACCTTGAGGTTATCCTCGGGAAGGCACTGTTCGTCATAACGAAAGTCACCACTCCAGAAGTTCAGGAGCCGTCTGTTGAATTAAACCTAAACTGTCTTTAGGACTTCCCTTCTTATAAGAAGGCCAAGACTACTGTTGTCACTACGACACCTACCAAGCCTGCTGTTCCCGCTGCTGCTAGGAGGAAAGAAGTAATGATCATTGAAGAACCGGCTAAGGGATTGGCTGTCCCGCCACCAAAATTAAAAATTTGATCAAGTTCAATAACTACACCACTAGCCCAAACTCAGAGGAGAAATCACAATAGAAGAGTTTGGAGGGCTACTAAAGCCAAAACTCTTGAAGAAATACCTATAGAGGAAAAGCCTCACCAAGAGGAGTTAGAATTAACAGAAGTATATTCACTTCTGTGAGGAAGTAGATTCCATCCTATAATGGATACTGATGGATACGGGAGTATTTGAAAAATTGTCGTTGCATTACCGTCACTTAATGGAAAGGGTGTGGAGAAAAAAGAAACCTACTCCTGTCACCCGAGTTTGTTCAATTTTGTAGTGGCTAGCTGTCGAAGAGGGTTGCTCAGTTAATGAGTTACTTAAATGAGTGGCTCATGCAATTTCCCCTCGTATAAAGATAGAAATTTTAAAGGACATCAAGTTTGTCAAACAATCTAAAGGGTTAGCTGAAGATCTGCATGCTCGTATTCCCTTCTGGTTCCACTTAGGAAGCATAATTGATTCTACTATTGTCACCACAAACTCCATCACTACCAGGACGATAGGTTGTCGACCAGTTAAGTCAAGACTGTGTCTAAGAATTCTACCGAGCGCACACCACAAAGACATTCCTAAAATTTCAAAGGAAAATATGAAGAAATTACCCGGTACCGTAGCTGGTCTGCACCATGGGGAGCATACTTCTCCTTGACATTCCAATGTTTCTGGTAGGACACCTCGTGCTGAGACATTGTTGTTAAAGAAGAAGGTGTGGATACCCAAGGTTGATTTACCAATATGGTCCAGTAAGCCTGCAGGACAATATCACAGAATGAAGCCAGGGTCTGAAGTATCTGACATCGTCGCAATAATTGACAGTGAAATGGAAGGGCAAGAAGATGAGGTCCAGCATGGTCCTTCAGATCTTAGAACAATTAAAGAATCAATGATCAAAGAAAAAGTTGAAAAGTTCACAGTCAAGATTTTTAAGTTGGCTAGAGAGCACGAAGTCTCCATCGATGATGATGATGAAGATTCTGGCTGTAATGATTACCTCAAAGAAGATTTCATGGATGTCCATGTTATCAAAACCAGAGCCACTGCATCTGCACGCAAGGCTCAACCTCTCGTTGAAGAGAATGCCGTAGATGAGTTGCGTAGGGTTATTCTCCTAAGGGATGAGAAAGTCAACCAACTAGAGAAAAGGATAGAAGAGATGGTCGCCGCCATGTGGCCACCATTCAGAATTCAGAGGCAATCACAAGCACCGCAACTAGCCTCTCCGGAGATCAACCAACTAGAAATCATATATATCATGGATGAAAGAAGAGAAGTTGCCTCAACAAACCAAGATGAACTACTAAAGAAGGATTCTCCATCGAGCACCATATTAGAGAAAGAATTTAAGTGAATCGTCGAGCAAGTTCGGGAGGCCTTAACCCAATCTAAGGGCGTCGTGTTGATTCTAAAGGGTAGACCCTATCAAAAGGAATTCAATGTCGTACCCTTCCCCAAGGGTTTCGTGGCCCTAAACTTTAAGATATTTGATGGTACTGGAATCCCAGACAGCATATAGCACATATCCGAGCCAGTTGTTGCAACACAAGAAATAGAGAAGCTTTACTCTTCCAACAATTTATTAGCAGCAACACAAGAAATAGAGAAGCTTTACTCTTCCAACAGTTTATTAGCAGCTTGTCAGGAATCGCTTTCGATTGGTATATCGATTTACCCAATGGATCAGTGAAAACCTTTACTGAACTGGAACAATTATTTGTGAAAAGATTTACCATAGTGCAACATCATGTGTCTATAAGAGAGCTCATGATGGAAAAGCAAAAGCCCAACGAGACTTTGGTGGATTACATTTTTAGGTGGAGAAACCTTAGCATGAAGTGTGAGCCTAAGCTACAAGAACATCATACAATTGAGATTTCACTCAAAAGCATTCATGGCTTAGTGGCTTTCATGCTCAAGGGACTTACCATCAAATCCTTCGAAAAGATCAAATCCTTCGAAACTTACCATCAAATCCTTCGAAAAGCTACTCAATAAAGCCAGTAGTCTTCAAGAAGAAATCAAACATATGGATTCACACAAGAAGTCTGAGACAACCAGAGTGTTTGAAAAGAAATCAGGTACAATAGTGACTGTCGATAAGGGAATACAATTATTGAAGATATATGCAGAAAATCCTCATCAATCTTCATCACAGCAGGCTCAAAAACAGAATAGCCAGTCAAGCAAGCGACCGCCTCAAGGAGGATCATCTCGAACAAAGAATAAGAGAATATCTTAGGAAGAACGATAGAAAATGGTGTATTATTTCAAAAATTAAGCCGTGTCTAACATGTTCGGAAGTTTGATGAAGAAGCCCGAGTTTATCTTAGGAAGAACGATAGAAAATGGTGTATTATTTTAAAAATTAAGCCGTGTCTAACATGTTCGGAAGTTTGATGAAGAAGCCCGAGTTTAGACTACTAGATCCAAAGAAGCCCAAAGAAGTTGACATAAAAGATGAACCAAATTATTGCCCATACCACATATTGCTTACCCACACTATAGAAGAATGTTTCATCTTTAAGGATTGGCTTGTGAAAAATCTCAAAGAAGGAAATATAACAATCTTGAAAGAATATTTAAGAGAATATGAAAAGGATCCATAAATATAATTTTGGTCGAGCCAATTTCTTCAATTGATCCCTATATCAGAGAAGATGGATGGAGTACAACTTGGGATGAGCTCAAGATGGTCCTAAACCAAATACAAAACTCATCAAAATAATCTTCTGCATATACCGAAAAAATGAATGGAATGAAGTTTGGAGCAAATTGTCCAAAATAATATTAAATCAAATCCAGAAAGCATCAAAACAAGCCTCCGTTCAGAATCATCAACCTGTTAAGCCCGAGATGAAGATTCTGTCACAAGAGTCGTAGTCGTAAAAGACAAAGAAAAGAAGAACACAACCACTATGAAGATTGATAGCACAGGGGTTAGGATAGGGGTTGCCTCTACTAAATTGGTTATCTCGAATTTGGGAAAGAAAATCCTCAAGCCCTTGACTTTGCATTATTATCTTTTTGTCCCTTCGGGGTCTTATGAATATAATGATCATGATTGTGGCTACATTTTAACTGTTTCTAGTGATGACGTAATCGATAATGACCAATCTATCCTCGATCTCGATTCCTGAAATGATCCTCAAATCATACTTGAGTCTGACAAACTCGTTGTCAAGACCAAAGAAGACATCAACAATACAACTTACGATAGCACCAGAAGCGAGGAACCAATCATCGAGCACCACAGTGCACCGCTTTCCATTAACTTAGATCTTTCCGACAAAGAAGAAATATCGAAAGATTCAACAATGATACCTTAAGAAGAAGAAATTATAGAAGTGAACTTATGGAGTGAAAGAGCGTTAACCCCAAGAATAGCTCTGACAGATAAAGGAAAACAAATAGTAACTCGAGAAGAACTACCTCCACCTCCACCAGTGGAAGAACCACACAACCAAGTGAAAATTGGAGGACCACAGAAAGTGGATTACAACGTGCTAGCATATCTTAGGAAGTTGTCGACCCGATTAAGCATCTACGATGCTCTGATCCTGTCAAAGGAGATGAGAGAAGATCTGGTTACAGCCTTGATTGACCCAGAGATTTGCTTAACGCAGCTGGCCAACACATCCTCAGATGAAGTTTGTTTGTTGAAAGAACACTCTGGGGTAACCTTCACAGATGAAGATTTGCTACTTGGTACCGCTGACTACAACCGACGCTGACCACAACCGACCACTCTACATCTCCGTTAATATTGGTAGATTTCTGTTGTCCAGAGTTTTAGTAGATCCGGAGCATCTCTCAACTTGATGAGTCTACGGACATTGGCCTATTTGGACAGTGAAACTCAAGAGCTTAGAATCGATAAAATGATGATAAAATGATGTTAAAAGGATTCAACCAAAAGGGAGAAAGATCCCTTGAATCGATTACATTGTTTATAAAGGTTGGAGAACTAGCAACATTCACCAAGTTTCATATCATCGACGCCGAGACCTCTTTCAATGCTCTACTTGGGCGACCATGGATTTATGAACACAACATGGTTCTGTCGTCTCTACATCAATGCATCAAGTACTACAAAGAAGGACAAGAACATTGCATCAAG
Source organism: Phalaenopsis equestris (assembly GCF_001263595.1). Taxonomy (NCBI): domain Eukaryota; kingdom Viridiplantae; phylum Streptophyta; class Magnoliopsida; order Asparagales; family Orchidaceae; genus Phalaenopsis; species Phalaenopsis equestris. Next base: position 84,348 of record NW_018250624.1, on the reverse strand, counting down.
GGAGATCTACAACCGTTTTCAATTCATGAAGTTGGCATTCATGAAGATGTTGCTTACTACGTGCCTCCAAAGAATATTGTTTTCTCTCGTGAAACTGTGACATAAAAAAGTAACGATTCAGAAGAAGTACAATGGCATGGCCATTCAACTCCGCTTCAGCAATCTTCCACTACTTTTTTGTAACAAGTTGGTGGAGGTTCTTTTAGTTCGCGCACCCAAGTTCGAGGCTGGGGATGGGGACGTGGACGAAGAAGAGCCAATACAATTGTTGAAAGGACTAAGCTGATCATCAACATCGGTGATGAGGACAGTTCCGAAAATGAAATAATGATGTGAAAACAAAAGAAACCTCAATACGAGATATCCTTAGAATATGCTGAGAAAAATGAATATGAGAAATTGTATGATCGGATAAATCACTATGTGAATGCTATGACCCTTGCTCTGATCCTCCCTTAAAAGGTCAAGAGTTTAGAGGTCAAGGCCGATCAAATTTTACTGTGCTTCTATTTCTACCAATCTCTAAAATCATGTAAATTTGGATGATGATCCTAATGAATTAATGGAATTACCTTTTGGTTACTTTTCACATTATGTGAAAAAGTTAATTCAACATGGACATTTACCAAAACAAATGCCAAAAGATAAATTATAAATTTTTAAAAAGTTATGGAGTGTTAAAAGTCAAAATCCCAAATCTAAAGAGGGTCTCAGATTTGGTACAGTCGAGCCAGTCGATGATTCGGAATTTTGGATGGTTGTTAATGGTGAATTGGACGAGGATTGCCTTGATATAGAGGATGAATCTACATATCAGCTAATAGAAAATGCTCCTCCAGAATTTGAGGAGGAAATTAAATCAATGGTTGATGAGTTAAAGGAAATCAACCTCGGGACTTAAGAGTAACCCCGACCTACTTTTATAAGTTCTCTACTCAACGATGAAGAATCTCTGTAATTGATCAAATTATTAACAGAATTTAACGATTGCTTTGCATGGAGCTATGATGAAATGCCAAGACTGTCAGCGAAGGTTGCAGTTCATAAACTCGCGTTGAACGAGAATATAACCTCAATAAAACAAGCTCCAAAAAGAATGCTCCTCGAAGTAGAGCAACAAGTCATCACCAAGGTAAAGAAATTAATAGATGCTAATTTTGTAAAAGAAGAGCAATAACCCATGTGGTTGGCTAACATTGTACCTATTAAAAAGAAAAATAGACAAATCCGTGTTTGCGTTGACTTTAGAGATTTGAACAAGACATGTTCAAAAGACGAGTTTCCACTACCAATACCAGAAATAATGATGGATATCGCTTCTACACATGAAATTTTCTCCTTCATGGATGGATCGTCGGGATACAACCAAATCAAGATGGCTCCTGAGGATGCAGCACTTATAGCCTTCAGAACACAGATTGGAATTTTTTGCTACACAGTGATGCCGTTTGGGTTGAAAAACGTCGGAGCAACATACCAACGTGCAATGACAAAGATTTTTTATGATCTCATTCACAATCAAGTGGAATGCTATGTGGATGATTTGGTCAGCAAAAGTAAAAAAAAAATAGACCATTTGTATGATTTGAGGATCGTGTTCAAACAATTTCAATGATACAACCTTAAAAAGAATCCCTTAAAGTATGCCTTTGGCATTACCTCTGGAAAGTTTCTAGGATTCGTTGTCCGTCATCGGGGAATCGAGATCAACCCAAATAAGATTAAAAATGCCTCCTCCTAAAACTTTGAACAACTACGCTCCTTCTAAGGGAAGTTGGCATATCTGAGACCTTTCATTTCCAATCTCTCAAGTAGGTGCCAGTCCTTCTCGACATTAACTAAAAAGGATGCCAAATTTGTTTATGAAGAGAAATGCCAGCTGGTTTTTGAGGGTTGTTGACCTCACTTTTGGTTGAGATTTAGTTTTTCCTCTTTTATAGCCTAAGTTCTAGGGGCAAAATTTCCAAATTTATGCAAAATACCCAACTTGGTTCAAAAATCATTTCAAACACCTTGAAAACTCCCAAACTACCCAAAATCACCAAAATTGGCCAAATTACCAAAATACCCCTCCTTACCCCAAAATTCTAAAAATTCCAAAAAATTCCAAAAAATTCCAAAAA
>NW_018250624.1:78879-82112 GCF_001263595.1 Phalaenopsis equestris | reverse complement strand
ATTTTCCTAAATTCAACTCAAATGTCCATCAATTTGGTCCAAATCTCCCTCAATTTCAATCCTAAACTTAAATAAACTCTTGATGTGACCAATCTAAACCAAATACAAGCTAAATTAGTCCATCATTTTAACCCAATTTTGATTTAGATCAAAACCCCAATTTTGGCCCCATGACTTCGTTCCACCAAATTGAACCCATGGCCTAGTCTATTTCCCACAACTTGTGTTAAAAATCTGGTTTGAAAACCCTTCATAACATCCCCATACATCAAAATTAACCTTCAATTGGCCTTAGTAAGATCTGAATTTCATTTGGTAAGACCTCAATTTCATTTGAGTTCAACCTAAGTCCAAAAAGCCCCAAATTTGCCCCAAACTGGCCATGTCTTAAAATCTCATCAAATTAAGGGCCTTAACCCCAAAATTTCCACTACATCCTTTCATGAAAAATCTTCAAAAAATCTCCCTTGATCATTTGAACCATTCCATCTGTACTTAGCCCCAGGCCAAACCAACCTAGATCCATGTCTAGCCCAACATACCCAAAATTGACCAAATTCCAAAAATCCCTCAAATTGACCTACCAATTGAACTCAAAATTACTTCAACCCTTCACCAAAAATCTTCATAACAATCATCTACACAATGTTGATCAATAAATTTGGTCAATTAACATGGCTAACCTAGCCCAAACCCAAACTTTGACCACTTGAACCCACATTGAACCTATGCATTAAAGATGGCTTAACTACCCCAAAGTCATCAAATTAACTCCACCTCAGCCATGGGTTAGACCCTAAGACTGAGTGAAAACCCATCTAACCACCTATACTAAGCCATGGACCAATGGTCCCCCAAATTAAGGGATTTCATTTCCAAAAATGCACATGCTTAAGATACCCTTACCAAAACTAAACCTCATTGCACTAAGTTGCTTTGACAGATTTCCCTGGATGCCTTAAGCACCTAGCCACCTCCCCCTACCATTGTCGGCCAGCCTAGTCGCTGGAGAAGCTCAAAACCGAGAGCCAACCTCATTGGACCTCACCCAAATCAAACCTAGAGGCCAGCTTAGCCAAACCAAATTGTAGAGCTCCTCTACCCTCATGCTAAGCACCACAATGCACCCAAACATTTGCCCTGAGAGCCACCCCATGTCCATTTTTATAAAAACTCACCTCCATGGCCATGGGAGGTGTGCTAAAATTTTTCATAGAGAGTGCTTCCCAAATCACTCACAGAGCTTCTTTGAGATCTCCATAGCACATTCCAATCACTCCATTGCCTTGATTCCCCATGTGTAACCCTAACTTTGAGCTTAAAAATTAGGGCAGAAACAGGACATCCTTAAAAACTCCACCAAACTTCAATTGCTTGTGCCCACACCTTCACGACAACAAGAGAAGACAAAGCCCCCATCAAATTACACTTTGAAATAACCTCTACAATAGCTCTAGACCAACACCCAAAATCGGTCTTGATCAAAATCATACCTAGGCTTTACACAAAGACCGGAGGCTCAATCTCTAGCCTCCTTGGATCCCAACAAACGTGCTAAAATCCTCTGATTGAAGCTTCACTTCTCAGAGCCAAGTTATAAAACTTCTTTTATTCCCGAGCCTATTTGAACTCTTCATTCATTTTGAATTGATTCCACGGAATCGTAACCATATGGATACGTTCCTCTAGTCTAGACGACCATTTTAAAAAGAAAATTCACTTAATTTGGTTAAGAAATGAGAGAGATTTTAAGGCTAGAAGATGGACGGTTCTCGGCCTAGGCTATCAAGGACAATAACGGGGAGCCCGTTTGATCGCGTGTTTATTGGATGAACGGTCAAAATCAAGTCGGACAGCGCTTTGGAACAGAAACCGTGGGCTGAGTCAGAGCTGAGGTGGATGGCGACGTCAAATGAGAGTGCGCCGCATGGAGCTTCGGAGCCGTCGTAGGTTGAGGTGGCACCGCGCATTTAAATAGATAAATAGGGATTTAAATAATTCAAAAAATGACCCCTAATTTAAAAAATTCATATCTTGGTGTAAAAAATCATAAAAATAAAATAAAAATACCCTATTGCTCAGTGAATATAGGAGAATAATGTGGAAATAAATTTAAGCCCATGTGATGCATATTTTATTTTTAATTAATTAAATACTGATTTGAATTTTTTTAATTCTCCATGCATATAGGTATTTCATTATGACTTGAAATTTTAGCATGTTGTTGCCTCTGACTTAGAGAATATCCCTGATTTTTCTAAAGTCAGAGGAGGTCACTAGACAGAGAATCACATTTTTAAAATTTATGTGCATTATTTGCTTAAAATAATCATGGAAATTAGCATGTTACTTAGAAAAATCCAAGAAAACTTTGCAAGGTTTATGATGACAAGAGAGCCTTTGGAAAAATTTGTCGTAAGCGAAGTCATTTAAAGTACACCAAATCTTTAAAAACCATAAATCAGTAAGATAATTAATTTTGAAAAATATGAAAATAAAATGACTTGATTTTTAAACTCCACTATTGTTTAGGATCCAGAGAACTCACCGTAAAAATTCTAAAATATTTTGAGTTCATTTGGTAACTTAAGTTGATTTTTAAACATAAATAACATTTTTGGCACTAAAATGATTTTCTTAAAATAAAAAATATAACCTGAAAAATTATAAAATTAGTTTTTTAGAGTTCTCTGTGATGAAGAGTATTTTTTAAAAATAAAAACATGATTTTTAGCCTATTTTAAAATTTTAAATAATTAAAAATCCATAAAAATCACAAAAATAATGAAATTCTTGAAATATTTTTTAAATTACTTTCTAAGCACTTAGGAATAATTAGAATTTTTTTTTTTATTTTCTAAATAAATATATTGATTTTCAATGCTTAAAAATAATTTTTAAAGGCTAAAATCGGTTTTCACTAAAAATAATGCCAAAAAATCAAATAAAACTTAGAAAAATATAAAATCTTCTCTTTTGAGTTCTTTGACCTTAGAAGGATTTTTCAAAAATAAAAAACTTAATTTTCTCTATTTAAAATATTTAATAATTAATAAATACCCCATATATTAAAATAATTCTTAAAATTCAAATTAATATTAAAAAATCATGAAATTTGATCCAAAGGCTTCTCTAGTTTAGGTCTACCTCCAGTAAAAATTTTAAGAGATTAGGATCTACCTTGGTCAAGTTAGGAATTTTCTTTGAAAAATCCTATTTTTGCATGAAAATAA
>NW_018250624.1:57864-78275 GCF_001263595.1 Phalaenopsis equestris | reverse complement strand
AGGTGGTGGAACGAGAAGACTCGCCAGGTACGCTTTACAGTTTTCAGCGTCTTCTTTCTTGTACTTTCATATTGTACTTTTATACCTACAAATTTGCATGCTAAACAAAGATGCCACCCTGCATGAAAACTAAAATTTCAGGATAGCCATAAAACCAAAACTAAAATCAACCTAGATAAAATTCACCACCACAACATTCAAAATATAAAACTACTCAAAATTTAATCACAAACATCACACAAAACTACAACTTGAACTAAATTAAGACGTCTCTATCGGATGATAGGGAATTCCTTGGAGGAGGTAACCTACAGTTGCTAACAAGACTTCTTACGGTCTAAATGAAATTATTGAACTCATTAAGTTGAGTTGAGTAAGTTTAATTGGACTAAGTGAATCCAATAGAAAATAGTGGTGCCGAAACGAGGGAACCGTGGGATCCTAACCGGTGTAGCTCTAATCAACTTTAATAAACCCCCATATAATTTAAAGAACTTCAACCATAGGGCTACCTAATTCAACATCATAACTTGATACACTAGAAAACTCAAACTCGTCGCGGCAAGGAGCTTGGAGCTAGCCTGGTGGGCAGCACGACCATCTTCAACAACAAAATTTGTCTTCCCCGGCTAAACTAATCTTCCTTCCTTAGAATTAAACAACAAAGCCATAGGACTTCGAGGTTGCTTGCTTATGCAACGTAAATCCTCACCTTATCGTTAGGCTTTTGTACATCCCTGCTATAAAACATAAGCATTAACTCGTCTTAGGATTCCAATGTCGTCGTTCTCGTCACGACCTAAATCCTCTTATCTTCAAAGTTATTTGTGTGATTGTTTCACGCCAGTGTAAGTCCTAATTAATAAAATTTATGGGCTTAAACATTTAAATATTTCTCTCCAAAATTGAAGCCAAACCATATGGTGTCACTGAGGTTCTCTTCTTGGTTTGTGACATCCCCTAGTTCTTCCTTCTTTTGATTATATATTAAATGTTCCAAATTTGAGTTGTTCCCCTTTCACACCTCATTGTCCGATCTCATTGAAAAGTCCTACCCTTGACACTCCTTGAAGATAATATTTATTTATTTTTATCAAGAGTCTTCTTAAGTGACTTTGGTCATTTAAGATGTAATTAACTATAGAGGCTTGCTCTTATAGGAAGCATGCCCAAACCGGGCTTTATATAAACTCTATTTAATTCTTTATATAAAATAGGGGGAACTTGTCGGCAAATAAAAGGTTTTGCAGACCAAAAATATTTCAAATATTCTTACTTTATTTGATCGAGCCTCATCCTCAAGTCATGTGTTTATCCTTCGGGAAAAATATAGGATTTGAGGTACATCGCTCTTTCATTTAAACTATGAAAAATATATGGTCAATTTGATTTCATATTTTTCTCATACTAACGGGGGAACTTGTCGGCAAATAAAAGGTTTTGCAGACCAAAAATATTTCAAATATTTTTACTTTATTTGATCGAGCCTCATCCTCAAGTCATGTGTTTATTCTTCGGGAAAAATATAGGATTTGAGGTACATCGCTCTTTCATTTAAACTATGAAAAATATATGGTCAATTTGATTTCATATTTTTCTCATACTAACTATATATGTAAATTAAAATTTCCTTCTAAAGCGGGCGACGGAATTTCAATTCCGATGACCAACAGCTTCTTACGGGCAACTCTCCAACCAAAAATAGTATCGACAGCTTCTGGCGACTCCGCTGGGGGCAAGCTTTTCTCTCCATACAAATCAAGAAATAATATCTTCACACATCGGTAATGTGGTCATGTCCCTCTTGGACTAAGTTACTCTTCTTCTGCTGGCATACTTTACCCATTTCTGTCTTGGGAAAGTACAACCAACTCCTTGGACTTCAGGACTAGCTGTTCAACCATCTTTGAATAGAGGGGTTCAGAAGGCCATTTAGGACCCTTTAAATTTTTATGTGGGGTCAGACCCCCAGTAGGATAGGTGTGTCGATGGACTAGTTCCACTTGGGCATTGTCTGCCACTAAATGGGTCCCACACTAGGTCCTAAAATAATTTTCATCTACCTTTCAAATTTGATTTGCTATTCTACAAATTAAACCAAATCGTGTTGTGTTGCGCGCACTTTGAAATTTTCTTATATCAATTAAATTTTACACTTTTTATTAAACAAAATTTTAAAATACCCATAATATAAGACCCGCCGGGTCTACAGACCAACCTCTAGTTTCAGTGCTTGCACTAAAAATTACGAGGTTTTTAGCCATATAGCTAACCCCAAAACTTTCTGTTTTCAAGTCTACCACAATGGCTTACCCAACGCTAACCTTTTCCTGCAACCTGCTAACGAGTCATGAAGCCTGAACGAAGCCCATAACCTCGCTCCTACCGTCAAATTTGGAACCGGATTTGAGGATCTTGAGGTAATCCTCGGGAAAGCCCCGTTTGTAGTGATGAAGATTACCGCTCTGAAAATACATGAACCATTTGCAGAGTTCAACCTGACCTTCAAGACTTCCCTGCCTGCAAGAAGTCTAAAACTACTACCATCGCGGCACCCACCATACCTGCGAGCCCCGCTGCTGCTAAGGGGAAAGAATTAATGATTATTGAGCACCCAACTGAGTGATTAACTGTCCCACCACCCGTGTTTGAAATTGGATCAAGTTCAAGAACTGTACCGCTGACCCGAACCTAAAAGAGGAATCGCAACAGAAAAGTTCAGAAGGCCATCAAAGCCTAAGCTCCTAAGGAGACACTCGTTGAGGAGGAGCATCATCAAGATGAAGAAGTGTAACAAAAAATTTATCCACTCCTACGAGGGAGTTCCTACGTCCACTCCTACGAGGGAGTATATTCCATCCTCTGACGGATACCGATGGATATGAGAGTATCCGAAGAATTGCCGCTGCATTACCATCACTTCATGGACATGGTGAGGAGAGAAAGAAGTTCACTCCTATCACCCAATTTAGTGCATTTTTCAAAAGGCTAGCTACCAAATAAGGATGTTTGGTTAGTGAGTTAGATAAACGAGTGGGAGATACAATTTCCCCTCGCATTGTTGACCTCACTTCTGGTTGAGGTTTAGTTTTTCTTCTTTAGTAGCCTAAGATCTAGCCATAGGACTTTCCTATTGACTATTATTAAAAAACTAGACATGGAACCCTCGCCATTAGAAATTCTACCATCTTCTTTACTCAACTTGAAGTTTCACATATTAGTCCTAACCTCTAGCACTTAGTAGGTGGGGTTATTATATGGGAAACTCAAGATGAGTCACCCTTAGGACTGCTGGACCTTAGGGTTGACCCTGGGTGTTGCTCTGGAGCTAAGGCACTCACTACACTCATCTACACTCACAATCACTCACAACCCTAAACTCAAATTTCTAGCTTAGGTCCCTTGATCATTTTTGGATACTCATGTAGATGGTCCCCTAAACCTACCAGCCCTAGGGCTATGGGTTGACTAAGACCAGTACATAGAGGACCCAAAATGGAATTTCTTTTAGTCCATGGCTCATTTAGGGTGATTAGTTCCCCAATTCTACCAAAAATATCCAACTTGGCCTTTTGCCCCTAAACACCCCCAAATTACCAAAATACCCCTGTTGGGCCCAAAATCCAAAAAATTCCAAAAATTCTCAGAAAATCTCAATGAATCCCAAATATTCTCAACTTTATTTTTATAAACTACCACATGACCCCATTTGGCCAATTTGAGCATCTTTAACCAAAACCCCCAAATTTACCTTCAAGGGCCCAAATTTCCCCAAATTCAACTCAAATGTCCATCAATTTGATCTCAATTGACCCCAATTCCAATATTAAACTCAAATTAACTTTTGATATGGCCAAACTAAACCAAATCAAAGCTTAATTGGCCCATGATTAGAGCCCAATTTTGATTTAGGTCAAAACCCCAATTTTGATCATATGACCTAATCTCACCAAATTGAACTCATATCCTAATATCAAATTGAACTCATATCCTAGTCAATTGGCCCCAATTAATGTTGCAAAATCTTTATAACATTCTTATACATCAAAATCAACCATCAATTGGCCTTTGTGGAGCCTCAAATCCATTTGATTTTGACTTAAATATAAAATTTCCAAATTTAGCCCCAAATTCGCTAAGTCCCCAAATTTCACCCAATTGATATCCTAAATTTCACCCAATTGATATAATTGATATCCTTAACCTCCAATTTGGCATCCAATTCATGTTGAAAACTATTCATGAGGTCCCTATTGACCATTTATAACAAACAATTTGGACTTAGCCAAAGGCTAACGCAAGCTAGACCCAAGCCTAGCCCAACATGATCAAATTGACTAAAATTCAAAATTCCCTCTTCAATTGAGCTCAAAATTACTTCCATCCTTCACCAAAGTTGTTCCTTATGGTCATATACACCAAATAAACCATTTATTTGGGCCAATTGATATGGCTAACCTAGCATATGAGGTCCCTATTGACCATTTATAACAAACAATTTGGACTTAGCCAAAGGCTAACGCAAGCTAGACCCAAGCCTAGCCCAACATGATCAAATTGACTAAAATTCAAAATTCCCTCTTCAATTGAGCTCAAAATTACTTCCATCCTTCACCAAAGTTGTTCCTTATGGTCATATACACCAAATAAACCATTTATTTGGGCCAATTGATATGGCTAACCTAGCACAAATCTGAGTTTTGGTCATTTGCACCCACTTGGGCCCATGCACTAAACGTGACCTAACCACCCTAAAGTCACCAAACTAACTTCATCACAGCCATTAGTTGGACTTAGTGACTAGTCCAAACACCATGAAACCATCTAAATGAAGCAATGGACCAAAGGTTCCTTAAATCAAGGGATATTATTTCCAAAAATGCATGTGCTTAAGATATCCTTACCAAAATTAGGTATTATTGCACTAAATTGCTGTGACATATTCCCCTAGGTTCCCTGAGCTCCTAGCCACCTCCCCCTAGCCGGTCGGCCATTCTAGTGGCTGGAAGAGCTCAAAATTGAGAGAAACCCCCATGGCTCCTCACCCAAATCAAACCTAGAGGCCAGCCAAATCAAACCTATAGGCCAGCTCATCCAAATCAATCTATGGAACCAATTCAAATTGACGAGCTCCTCCGCCCTCCACCTAAGCCCCACAAGGCACCCAAACTTGTGCCCTGAGAGCCACCCCATGGACATTTTTATAAAAAATCACCTCCACAGCCATGGGAGGTGTGCTGAAATGTCCTTAGAGAGGCCTCTCCAAACTTCCCACAGAACTCCCCTAAGATCCCACAGAACTCCCCTAAGATCCCTTCAATGCATTCCAACCATTTTCTCCCACTAATTTCCATTGCTGAAACTCAATTTTGAGCTTAGAACCTTGCCGGAAACCAAGACAGAGCCCATTACATCTCCACACTCCACCAAACTCAAATTAACTCTACCCACACCTTCACAACCAAGAAAGAAGCCAAAGCCCCATAAAATCCCCCTTCCACAGAGCCTCTACCATAGCTCTAGACCGACACCCAAATCCGGTCGTGATCAAATTCATACCTAAGCCTTACACCAAGAACAAAGACTCAATCCCTAGCCTTCCTGGATCTCAACGAACGTGTCGAACACCTCTGATTGAAGCTTCCCTTCTCAGAGCAAAGGTGTAAAACTTCTTCATTTACTTAAGATTGGTTTCATAGTGCATTTATCGTATGGATGTGTTCGTCTTACTTAGACGAGCATTTAAAAAAAATCTCACTTAATTTGGTTGAGAAATGAGAGAGATCTTAAGCCTCAAAGGTGGACAGTTCTCAACCTGAGCTATTAGGGATGATGACCACGCACCGTCCGATCGCGTGTGTATTGAATGGACGGCCAAGATGAAGCCGGACAGCGCTTCTTTACACAAACAATGGGATGCGTGGCTGCTAGCGTGGACGGTGGCGTCAAATAGGAGCGTGCTGCATGGTGTTTTGGAGCCCCCGTAAAATGACGAGGCGTCGCGGGGATAATTAGATGAATGGGGTTTTTTCCTATTTATTTAAATACCCGTAACTTAGAAAATTCATAACTTTGCGTAGAAAAATCACAAAATAAAATAAAATACCCTCTTGCTCAGTGAACAAAGGAGAACTTTTGAACAAATATGCATCAACGTCCATTTGATGCGTATTTTATTTTTAAATAATTAAATACTTTTTTGAATCATTTGATTCTTCATGCATATTGACACATCACCTTAGCTTGAAATTTTGGCATGTTGTAGCCTCTGTCAAGGGGAACATCCTCTGATTTTTCCAAAGTCAAATGAGGTTCCTAGATAGAGATCCATATTTTTCAAGTTTATGCACATTATTTCCTTAAAAGAATCATGAAAATTAGCATGTTGATTAGAAAATTCCAAGAAAATTTTGGAAAGTTGATGATGACTAGGGAACCTTTAAGAAAATTTTTCATGAGTTATGACATTTGAAATGCACCTAAATTTCACACCTAAATTTCACAAACACCTAAATTTCACAAACACTAAATCACTAAGATAACTAATTTTGAAAGATATAAACATTTAAATGAATTGATTTTTTATTTCTACTATTATTTATGATCAAGAGAACTCACCATAATTAAGTTGATTTTTAAAGATAAACATCATTTTTGGCATTTAAATGATTTTTAAAAATCAAAATATAACTCAAACAATTATAAAAATTTATTTTTTGAGTTCTCTACGATCAGGGGCATTTTATAAAAATAAAATGATATTTAAGATAAAAACATCATTTTTAGCCTATTTTAACTATTTAAAATAATTAAAAATCCATAAAAATCGCAAAAATAATAAAACTAATGGAAATGTTCTAAATTACTTCCTAAGTACATAGGAACCATTATAATATTTTTCATGATTTTTCTAAATAAAAATTGTGTATTTTGAAGCTTAAAATAATTTTTAAAGGCTAAAAAATGAGTTTTCATTCAAATAATCCTAATAAATCAAATAAAATTTAGAAAAATATAAAATCTTTTTCTCTAAGTTGTCTGACTTTAGGGAGACTTTTAAAAAATACAAAACTTAATTTTCTCCATTTAAGATATTTAATATTTAATAAACACCATAGAAATTAAAATAATTCTTAAAATTTAATTAAAATTCAAAAAATCATGAAATTTGGTTGAAACACTTCGCTGGTCTAAGTCTACCTCTAGTAAAAAGTTTAAAGGATTAGGATCTACCTTGGTCAAGTTAGGAATTTTTTTTGAAAAATTCTATTTTTTCCTGAAATTAATTATATAAATTATATTAAATTTTGAAAAATTACATTTTCTCCTCTCATGTTTTAACTGACCCATGAATGAGGTAGGATAAAAATTCCAAAGTCATTTGAATTGAATTTGACAAATTATGAAATGATAGATCCTTAGGGGCAAATGCGTAATTTTGGAAAATTAGCCTTAATTAACATTTAGGCTTAATTTAAGGAGGGAAATGGGTAACCTCTGATCTTGATCAATTTATTTGATGTGTAAAACACAAGGAGTTATTTGGTAGAAAATAATTTCACTTTCCTCATTAAAAAGGTAAGTTAATAAATTTCTAAATTATTAAAATTTGGAAGTTTATTAAAATAAAATGAATCTAGGACTTAGGGGTATGACTTTTGAAGTTAATAATTAATCAATTTAATACCCCTTTTTTGGTGTTCAAATAAAATTTAAATCATGAATCATGGCCACCTTTTCAAAATTAATTAAGACACTCACCTATGTCTTAAGGGCTTAGTAGAGCCTTAGGCTAAATCAAGTTTCATTTAAATGAGGATTAGAAAAGTAAATATAATTGAAAATTAAAATATTTTTCAAATACTACAAGCCCAATTAGAGTTAAAATTTGGCTAAGTGTTCTAACAACACTAACTTTCCTCTTTAGGGGTTTTCACCCACATAATTCTTAAAGTGAATCACAAGTGATAATTACCCTATTCTTAGGAATAATTGAGACATCAATGTTCACTGAGCATTAAGGGTATTTATAGGATGAATTATTAAGCGATATAATAAGTTTAAAAGAACTCAGAATTTTCCACCAGGCAGCGAGAAAGTAGCATGGACCTGCTTCTTTCTCTAGATCTGCTGGACATCTTGGAGATCTACCAAACTTAATATATCTTGCTTGATAAAGTCATCCATAATTGATCAAATAGGGACCCATCAAGATATGACATAGGGTTAGAAAAAATACCAAAACTTTACTTTTCTTGCTCTCCATAAATGCCTTAACATGCATTTTAAGTTTCAGGTGCAGAACGAGAAAACTCGCCAGGTACGCTTTTATAGTTTTCAGCATTGTCTTTCTTATACTTTCATACTGTACTTTTATACCTACAAATTTGCATGCTAAACAATGATGCCACCCTGCATAAAAACTAAAACTATCAGGATAACCACAGAACCAAAATCAAAACCAAGATTAAAATCAACCAAGATAAAATTCACCCCGACAACATTCAAAACATAAAACAACTCAAATCTTCACAAACATCACACAAAACTACAATTACAGCTAAATTAAGGCGTCTCTATCAGATGATCAGAAATCTCTCGGAGGAGGTAACCTACGGTTTCTAACGAGGCTTCCCACGGTCTAAATGAAATTATGGAACTCATTAAGTTGAGTTTAGGAAGTTCATTTACACTAAGTGAATCCAATAGAAAATAGTGGTGCCGGAACGAAGGAACCGTAGGATCCTAACCGGTGTCTCTCTAATTAACTTAAATTTAAAGAACTACAACCATAGGGCCACCTGATTTAACATTATAACTTAACACACCAGAAAACTTAAACTTATCGCGGTGAGAAGCTTGGAGGTAACAAAACACATTCATAACACCGATCACTTTCTTTAGTTTAAATAATAACCCATAAGAGTTTGAGGTGGTTTGCTTAGTGTACAATGTAAATCCTCACCTTATCTTTAGGCTTTTGTGCAACCCTGCTATATAATATAAGCCCTAAATCGTCTTTGGATTCCGAGGTTATCGTCTTTCACGACCTAAATCCTCACATCTTCCATGCTATTTGTGTGATCGTTTCACACGAAAGTAAGCCCGAACAAATAAAATTGGCAGGATGAAACACTTAAATTTTTCTCCTCAAAATTGAAGCCAAACATTAGGATAGCTTGGGAAGTCCTCGGGGTTCTCCTCTAGATCCATGGCATCCCCTAGTTTTTCCTCCTTTAGATTATACAACAAAATGTTTCAAATTTGAACCAACCCCTTTCATACCTCTGCGTCTGATCTTGTTGAAGAGTCATATTGAAACTCTTTGAAGATAATATTTCCTGATTTTTATCGAGAGTCTTCTTAGGTGACTTTGGTCATTTAAGATGCAATTAAATATAGGGGTTTGCCCTTACAGGAAACTTTTCTCGAACCCAGCTTAATATAAACCCTATTTAATCATTTATATTAAATATGGGAACTTGTCGGTAAATACAAAGGTTTCGTAGACCAGACGGATGTCATACTTTTTAGTTTATTTGATCGAGCTTCATCCCCAATTCTTGTGTTTATCCTTCGGGATAGATACAGGGTTTGAGTTATAGTGCTCTTTCATTTAAACTATGAAAAACATGGGGTCAGTTTGATTTCATACTTTCCTATACATAAACATCCTTCCGAAGCGGGCAACAGGATTTTGATTTCGGTGACCGACAGCTTCTTACAGGAAACTCCAACAAAAAAAGTAGTGCCAACAGCTTTTGGCGACTCCGCTGGGGACAAGCTTTTCACTCCATTTAAATCATAAAATATTATCTTCACACATCAGTAAAGTATCCATGTCCCTCTTGGACCAAATTACCTATCTTCCATTGGCATATTTTACCCATTTCTATCTTGGGAAAGTACAGCTACTCCTTGGACTTCAGGACTACCTGTTCTACCAATTTTGAATGGAGGGGTTCAGAAGGCCATTAAAGACTCCTTAAATTTACTTGTGGGGTCGGACCCCCGATAGGTGTGTTGGTGGACTAGTTTCGCCTGGGCATTTTCTGTCACTAAATAGGTCCCACACTGGGTCTTGAAAGACTTCACTTCTCCCTTCCAAATTTGATTTGCTATTCTGCAAATTAAACCAAATTGTGTTGTGCTGCGCGCACTTTGAAATTTTTTTATATTAATTAAATTTTACATTTTTCTTAAAACAAAGATGTTAAAATACCCATAAATTAAAACCCGCCCAGTCTACAGATCAACCTCTATTTTCAGTGCTTGCACTAAAAATTACGAGGTTTTTGGCCATATAGCTAACCCTGAAACTTTCTGTTTTCAAGCCTGTTGCAATGGCCAATCCAAGTACAAGGAAAATAAGTCTTGTCTCAGATCGACCCAGAGGATTCCATTGAAATCACAATACAAGAAAAACAAGTCTTGTCTCAGATCGACCTCGAAACTCTACACAAGCTTGGAGAAGAAGAAACAAAAAATACAGTTGTAGACATCAACGAAGGTTGGCGCAAGCCATTAATAGAATATTTGCAGTAGAAAGCTACCATAAGACAAGTCTGAGGCACTCCATAGTGAGGCGTACCACATCACAAGAAGGGCTATGTCTTACGCCCTGATGGAAAATTTTCTCTAGAGAAGATCATTCGACCAGATGTGGCTACAGTGTTTGAGCAAAGCCGAAACACAAAATATTGTCAAAGAGGTATATGCTGGATTGTGTGGCGCTCACCAGTCAGAGCGCTCACCAGTCAGGGCCAAAAATGAAAATAAAGATAAAAAAACTCGGATATTATTGGCCCGCAATGATGTTTGATTGCATGGATACAGCTAGAAAATGTCACCAATGCCAAGTGCATGGGGTGGTCTTACTACCGATAGAAATACAGACACTATCTCTCGGAGTCGTCATTGTCAATCAACTCACAATGGAAGAAAGTACAAAACTAAAACTTGAAGAACTAGAGAGTCTTGACGGAAAATGACTAGAAGCACAACAACACTTGGAGCTTTACCAAGCGAAGATTGTACAAGCCCATGACAAATTGCTCCGCCCAAGGACATTCAAAGTTGGTGACCTTGTACTGGTGCTCAAAAGGCCTATTCTTACACGCTGCAAAATAGGTGGAAAATTTGAGCCAACTTGGGAGGGACCATTTGTCATTGAAAAGGTCTACACGGGAGAAGCCTACCAGTTAGTGGACTTCTAGCGTGAAAGACCCCTGTTACTAAAAAATGGATGATATCTGAAAACTTATTGCCTGAAAACCTATTGCGTAACCTGATGCCGCTTGCCTCTGCTTGCTTTGAAACTTTGGAAACTTTGATTGTTTCAGGGTTATTTATGGGGCCAAATGTCTATGACCGGGTCAAAATTTTGTAATTAACCTCAATATAATGAAAATTTTGAGAAAGAAATTTTAAACTTCAAATTTTCTCCTTTCTACCTTTTGAACTTAATATTACATTAAATTAAAAAAAACTCATACATAAAATAAACAATTCATTTCACCAAAAAAAATTAAAATTTTCCTTAATAAATACTTTTTTTTGTTTTTGTTCATGCCAAGTTTCAGCCCATTGATGTTTTTCCTGTCGTCTGCAGAAAAATGTCAGGACAGAGGCTGATCTTTGCTTTCCAGGATGGCTGAAGCCTCGCACTAAATGAGCAGATGACGCCGCAAGGCGGTACCATAGACTTCAACAAGAATTTTAACCAGGTTTACATGGACTACAAAGGTCCTCTCATGGATGTAGTCAGTTGCAAAGAGAAAGAGGGATTGCCTTCATTGCTGAGGGTGACTGCTAAAGATAATGTATCACACAAAGGCAAGAACGTGTTAACAGAGCAAGATCTGATGGAAGGGCCTAGCCGTCTACCCTCCATGGTAGCTACACCAGTCGGGGGCCTAGTAGCCGCACATAACGAATGGATTCCAAGTACTTCGCTTCGCAGGACGCAATACAGGAAAGCCAACGGCAAGAAGCAGAGGGCTTTTCTACGACAAGAATACAAACGTCAGAGAGAGATGAACAACTTGCTCCCCTTATTCCTGAGGGGCATATTTATGATCCAGACCTGAGAGAAACTTCTGCTAGCCTACCCACCATGGATGCAGAACCAGGGTTTGTGATAGAGTCAGATACATTTTCAGTTTCAGATGTTTTATGTAAGAGTTCCCCGACGTGCAACGCTGAAATTCCGGCCGGGACATCTGCCACGGGCATGTTTGTAGAATGCTCGGATTGCAATGTTCTACATTTACAACATTTCAGTACATTGAAAGAGTATACCTCAAGCAACTATTGGTCTCAGACTTTAGATTTTATGATGAATGAGTCATACGTCCCACTGGGGACAGATCAATATGTACCATGGAGCCCAGGGTCGTACATCCCGCTAGATGCCTAATCTCGTGTTACAGATCAACCTACGCCAGTTTGGGCTCCTGCCAATGCTTGAAGGGAGGAACGCCCGCAATAGCTACCAACCCCTAGTACGATAGAGTACTAAAAAATAAGCAAAGTAAATAAAAGAGAGTTTCAATTTTACGAAGAAGCCCATGGAAAATTCTTCAATATACTGTAGGGATTAGATCTCTATACCAGAGTCTTCTCAGAGACTGATGAACAAAGTATACTTGACTGCATTTTTGATCTAAGGGACAAAGGTTGAACATGTTTACTTATGTAAAGGACCTATTCCGAGCCAAGGAAGTGGATGTAAGGAAAAGAGTGGATTGCTTCTACAACTTCACAAATGATAGACAGGGGAATCCGCCTGGGATCCTCAGACACGATCAAGTAGATCCCCCCCCGCCAATGATAAAGTGGATGATAAAAAGAATGGTCAAATGGAGTATTCCGCTTAGAATATTCTACCTGCTACATGCATTCTCAACAGTTGCATTATCAATATCTATGAACAGGGTTATTGCATTCCCCCA
The DNA here is from genome assembly GCF_001263595.1 of Phalaenopsis equestris. Classification (NCBI taxonomy): domain Eukaryota; kingdom Viridiplantae; phylum Streptophyta; class Magnoliopsida; order Asparagales; family Orchidaceae; genus Phalaenopsis; species Phalaenopsis equestris. The sequence goes on along the minus strand of NW_018250624.1, from coordinate 65,322 downwards.
CACATTGATCATCATAATTTTGTGAGGCCCTTCTGCACGGTCTCATTTATAAGAAAAAATAATATTTTATTTGGGAAAGAAATTGATATCGTCGGCCGTTGGCCCTGGTGAGGCTTTGTGGAGATTTCTCTACCAGTTGGTTCAGTGCTCGCTCTTAAAGGAAACGGTGCAGATGTCACCAAACATTGCATTCCAGGGGTACGACACCGTAGGGTGTCTGTGACTTTTCACAGGATGGATGATAGCAAAATGCCATATGGATTCCAGCTGAACCCGAAACTGGAAGAGCTACTGCCATATGAGCTATGAGAGGGTTGTACCTCTAAGTACATGCAAAGGAAACTCTTATCATGGAGCATGGCTTAGAAGGTATGCTCGATCAGGAGCTTGTCGTACCATATACAGAGGGTCAGAGGGTACACTTTTTTTATATAGCAACATGATATGTATATGATGTGTTCAGTCTACAATGTACTCATGGCATGAGATGTTCTGGATGTACTTAACATGGACTATATATTGTACCTTTTTGAGGCTTCAACCTATGTTCGATCTGTAACATCTTTATGGGAGCAGATTAATGGAAATTTCTCTTAAAATGTGCTTTTTCTTTTTCTTAGTGTCTTTTTGTGTGATGGATGAAAGCCACAAACCACGCGTTGATTCTGAATTTCAACGAACAAAGAATGTAACAATAAATATTTAACAATAAATAAAATTTAAATAAAAATAATCACCAATGAACAAACAACAAAACAAATTTCTTTCGAAAATCAACAAATTAAGATTAAAATTTTAAAGACATGTTTTGAAAATTAAATGTGATAAAAACAACAAGAAAAGAAAATGAATATGTTGAGTGGATTCTCTCATTTTCAAAGTTTCTTACTCTTTGTGCGTGCAGCACAACCATCTTTATCTGCATTAACTTTCTTAACATCCCCGCGGAAGTTTACATTCTGCACAAAACCCAACAAAATTCTACAAATCTTCTTCAACAAAATCAACCTTTTCACATGACACATTTCTGCAAATTCAACATCACAAACATATCTGAAGATTGGTGTGAGGCCCCCTTCAATGGATGTTAAGGCTTCCGATTCCTTCAAATTTCAAATTATCCAAAGATCTGAGGCCCCCTTCAATGGATGTTAAGGCTTCTAATTTCTTCAAATTTCAATTTCTCTGAGGATCATATTAATTTCTTAAAATTTCAAATCCTCCGAGGATTGGTGTGAGGCTTTCTTTAAATTTCAATTTCTCTGAGGATCATACCAATTTCTTAAAATTTCAAATCCTCCGAGGATTGGTGTGAGGCTCCCTTCATTGGAGGTTAAGGCTTCCGATTCCTTCAAATTTCAAATCCTCCAAAGATCGGTGTGAGGCCCCCTTCAATGGATGTCAAGGCTTCTGATTCCTTTAAATTTCAAATCCTCTGAGGATCGGTGTGAGGCCCCCTTCAATGGATGTTAAGGCTTCTGATTCCTTCAAATTTCAATTTCTCTGAGGATCATACCAATTTCTTAAAATTTCAAATCCTCCGAGGATTGGTGTGAGGTTCCCTTCAATGGATGTTAAGGCTTCTAATTCCTTCAAACTTTAAATCCTCCGAGGATCAGTGTGAGGCCCCCTTCAATGGAAGTTAAGGCTTCCGATTTCTTCAAATTTCAAATCTTCAGAGGATTGGTGCGAGCCCCCCTTCAATGGATGTTAAGGCTTATGATTCCTTCAAACTTCAAATCCTCTAAGGATCGGTGCGAGGCCGCCTTCAATGGATGTTAAGGCTTCTGATTCCTTCAAATTTCAAATTCTTCGAAGATTGGTGTGAGCCCCCCTTCGATGGATGTTAAGGCTTCTGAATTTTTCGTCAGTGTGAGGCCCCCTTCAATGGAAGTTAAGGCTTCCGATTTCTTCAAATTTCAAATCTTCAGAGGATTGGTGCGAGCCCCCCTTCAATGGATGTTAAGGCTTATGATTCCTTCAAACTTCAAATCCTCTAAGGATCGGTGCGAGGCCGCCTTCAATGGATGTTAAGGCTTCTGATTCCTTCAAATTTCAAATTCTCCGAAGATTGGTGTGAACCCCCCTTTGATGGATGTTAAGGCTTCTGAATTTTTCGCATATTCTATTCACATATTCCCCATGAATTCACATCTCTGAATCTGCATATTTTCTGCATAAGCACTTATATTTTTATGTCTCCTCTTGGGTTGGATGTCAGACCTAGCGCTTTCCTTCCTAACATGACGCATATATTTTCTTGTTACCTCTTGAGTTGGATATGAGTCCCAGTGCTTTCCTTCTCAATGTAGCACACTTATTTTCTTGTCACCGCTTGGGTTGGATGTGAGTCCTAGTGCTTTCCTTCCTAACGTGACACACACACTTTCTTGTTACGTATTGAGTTGGATGTGAGTCCTGGTGCATTCCTTCTCAATGTAACACACATATTTTCTTGTTACCTCTTGAGTTGGATATGAGTTCTAGTGATTTAGCACACTGCTTTCCTTCTTAATGTAACACACCTATTTTCTTATCATTTGCTTCCCACTTAAATGGCCCAAAAGCTGAGCTTTATAGTTTATTATCTATGCAAAAAAGCTTGCTTTTCCATAAGAAGTGAAGAAGATTCTCATTTAATCGACAACTTTTCTTAATAATCAGTTTTTCAGTCTGAGATAAAAACTTGCTATAATTCTTTAGTCTCCTCCCACACAATCCTATTCTCATCTTTTGATATTAGTTTCAAGACCACCTTAAATGGATTATGGAATCTGAATCTTATTTTAGGATTGATACCCAAATTTCAATTCCCACCTGCACTTATATACTGACTCCCATCCTTTATAAATACATAAAATTTCATAACTCAAAATTTACTCTCCGATCCCAGCGGGAGTTCCTACTCCTTGATCGATCCCCAGCGAGAGTCCTTACTCGATTTCAATAAGACAATCATCTGCTAAATCACTAGCAAAAATGAATCACACACAGAACTCTACACATACTTTTGGGTGTGTTGACTTAAGAATTGTCTGTTGACTTAGGAGTTTGTATTGGTTTTTTTTTATCTCGTCAGTCAACGCCAATACCCGCGGTGTGCTTGCCCCGCACACCACACACCACACTTATTGGGGGTCCATTTGTTGACCTCACTTTTGGTTGAGATTTATTTTTTCCTATTTAGTAGCCTAAGGTCTTGCCATAGGACTCTCCAACTGACTATTCTTAGAAAACAAGACAAGGAACCCTCAACATTATAAATCCTAAACTCTTCTCTACTCAACTTGAAGTTCCACACATTGGTCCTAACCTCTAGCACTTAGTAGGTGGGGTCACTATGGGGGAACTCAAGATGAGCTACCCTTAGGATTTCTTGACCTTAGAGTTGACCCTGGGTGTTGGTCTAGGGCTAAAGAACTCACTTACAATCACTTGCACTCACAATCACTCACTATCCTAAATTTAAACTTTTAGGCTTTGATCTCTTGATACTTTTGGGAGACTCAAGTAGGTGGTCTCCTAAACCCATTAGCCCTAGGCTAGAGTTTGGCTAAGATCACTACATAGAGGACCCAAAATGGGATTTCCATTGGTCCATGGTTTATTGATGGTTGGTTGCACTCCAACTCTATCAAGATATCCAACTTAGCATTTTGCGCCTAAACTCCCCCAAATTACCTAGATACGCTTCGGACCCCAAATTTGGCCAAAATTTTCAAATTTACTCAAAATTCCCATCTTGGTTCAAAAATCATTTCAAATACTCTGAAAACACCCAAACTACCCAAATTCACCAAAATTGGCCAAATTACCAAAATACCCCACCTTAACCCAAAATTCCAAATATTCCAAAAAATCCAAAAAATCCCAAAAATTCCCAAAACCTTCAAAATATTCCCAATTTCATTTTTCTTAACTATCACATGACCCAATTTGGCCAATTTGACCATCTTTGATTAAAACCCCCAATTTACCCTTTAAAGACCCATATTTTCCCCAAATCACTCCAAATGTTTATCAAATTTGTCACAATTTACCCCAATTTCAATTCTAAACTCAAATACACTCTTGATGTGACCAATACAGACTAAATCCAAGCTCAATTAGTCCATCATCTGAACCTAACTTTGATTTAAATCAAAACCCCAATTTTGGCCCCATGATTTCGTTCCACTAATTGAACCCATGACCTACTCCATTTGTCACAATTTGTGTTGAAAAACCTTCATAACATCCTCATACATCAGAATTAACCTTAAATTGGCCTTATTAAATTTCATAACATCCTCAATTTCATTTGATTTCAACCTAAGTCCAAAAGCCCCAAATTTGCCCCAAATTGACCATGTATCCAAATTTCACCAAATTGAGGGCCAAATTTTCCACTACATCCCTTCATGGAAAATCTTAAACAACACTTACCTTGATCATGTGGACCATTCAGTTTTGACTTAGCCCAATGCTAGCCCAACCTAGACCCATGTCTAGCCCAACATGCCCAAATTGGCAAATCTCAAAAATCCCACAAATTGACCTACCAATTGAACTCAAAATCACTTCAACCCTTCACCAAAAATCTTCAAAACAATCATCTACACAATGTTGATAAATCAATTGGGTCAATTGACATGACTAACCTACCCCAAACCCAAACTTTGATCACTTGAACCCACGTTAAACCTATGCATTAAAGATGGCTTAACTACCCCAAAGTCATCAAATTAACTCCACCTAAGCCATGTGTTAGACCCTAAGACTGAGCCAAAACCCATCTAACCACCTAAAATAAGCCATGGACCGAAGGTCCCCCAAGTTAAGGGAATTTATTTCCAAAAATTCACATGCTTAAGATACCCTTACCAAAACTAAACCTCATTGCTTTAAGTTGCTTTGACAGATTCCCCTGGATGCCCTGAGCACCTAGCCACCTCCCCCTACCATGGTCGGCCAGCCTAGTCACCGGAGAAGCTCAAAACCAAGAGCCACCCCCATAGAACTTAACCCAAATTAAACCTAGAGGCTAGCTCAACCAAACCAAATTGTAGAGCTCCTCTGCCCTCCACCTAAGCACCATAACGCACCAAAACATTTGCCCTGAGAGCCACCCAATGGCCATTCTTATAAAAAATCACCTCCACGGCCATGGGAGGTGTGCTAAAAATTTTCTCAGAGAGAGCTTCCGAAATCACTCACAGAGCTTCTTGAGACCTCTACGGCCCATTCTCCATTCCAATCACTCCATTGCCTTGATTCCCCCTGTGTAACCTTAATTTTGAGCTTAAAAATTAGAGCAGAAATAGGACATCCTTAAAAACTCCACCAAACTTCAATTGCTTGTGTCCACACCTTTACGATAGTAAGAGAAGATAAAGCCCCATCAAATTACCCTTTGAAATAGCCTCTATAATGGCTCGAGACCAACACACAAAATCAGTCTTCATCAAAATCATACCTAAGCTTTACACCTAGATTGGAGGCTCAATCTCTAGCCTCCTTGGATCCCAACAAATGTGCCAAAACTCTCTGATTGAAGCTTCACTTCTCAGAGCTAAGGTATAAAACATCTCATTGAACTTTTCATATTTGCACTTTTCATTCTTTTTGAATTGATTTCATGGCATCATAACCGTATGGATATGTTTTTCTAGTCTAGAGGAGCATTTTTAAAAAAAATCACTTAATTTGGTTATGAAATGAGAGAGATCTTAAGGCTAGAAGATGGATGGTTCTTCAATGAACGGTTCTCGGGCTAGGCTATTGGGGACGATGACAGGGAGCCGTCCGATCGCGCGTTTATCGGATGGACGGTCGACATGAAGCCGGACAATGATTCAGAACATAAACCACAAGCTAAGTCAGCGCTGCGGTGGATAGCGGCGTCGAATGAGAGCTCGCCGCATGGAGCGTCAGAGTCGTCGTAGGTTGAGGTGGCGCCGCGAAAAATGCATATATTGGTATAGAAAAAGCGCAAAAATAAAAATAAAAAATACTATCTTGCTCTATGAACTGAGGAGAATAATGAGGAAATAATTTTAAGTCCATGTGATGCAATTTTTTTTTAAATTAATTAAATACTGATTTGAATCTTTTGATTCTCCAGGCATATAGGCATTTTATTATGGCTTGAAATTTTAGCATGTTTTTGCATCTAACTTAGGGAACATCCCCTGTTTTTTTTCCAAAGTCAGAGGAGGTCCCTAGATAGAGAATCACATTTTTCAAGTTTTTGTGCATTATTTGCTTAAAATAATCAGGGAAATTAGCATGTTACTTAGAAAAATCCAAAAAAAATTTGGAAGGTATATGATGACGAGGGAGCATTTGGAAAAAATTGTCAGAAGCCAAGTCATTCAAAATACACCTAATTTTTACAAACCCTAAATCACTAAGATAATTATTTTTGAAAATTATAAACAAAAAAATGACTTAATTTTTTATCTCCATTATTGTTTAAGATCCGCAGAACTCACCATAAAAATTTCAAAATATTTTGAGTTCATTTGATAACTTAAATTGATTTTTAAAGATAAATAACAATTTTGGCACTAAAATGATTTTTTTAAAAATCAAAATATAACATGAAAAATTATAAAATTTAGATTTTTGAGTTCTATGTGATCAGGGGCATTTTTTAAAAATAAAATGATATTTAAAATAAAAACTTGATGTTTAGCCTATTTTAAATATTTAAAAAATTGAAAATCTATAAAAATCACAAAAATAATGAAACTCATTAAATATGTTCTAAATTGCTTCCTAAGCACTTAGGAATAATTAGAATACTTTTTTTTTATTTGCTAAATAAAGATATTGAATTTCAAAGCTTAAAAATAATTTTTAAAGGCTAAAATGGGTTTTCTCTAAAAATAATGCCAATAAATCAAATAAAAGTTAGAAAAATATGAAATCTTCTCCTCTGAGTTCTTTAACCTCAGAAGGATTTTTCAAATATATAAAACTTGGCTTTTTAAAAATACAAAACTTAATTTTCTTTTATTAAAATATTTTAAAATTAATAAGGGCCCCAAAAATTAAAATAATTCTTAAAATTTAAATAAAATTTAAAAAAAATCATGAAATTTGGTACAAAGGCTTCTCTTATCTTGGTCTACCTCCAGTAAAAATTTCAAGGGAATAGGATTTATCTTGGTCAAGTTAGGAATTTTCTTTGGAAAATCCTCATTTTGCATGAAAATAATTATATAAATTAAATTAAATTTTCAAAAATCACTTTTTCTACTCGGATGTATTAATTCACCCATTAATGAAGTAGGATAAAAATTTAAAAGTTATTTGAATTGAATTTGACGAAATTAATTTTAATAAGTGTTAGAGACTTAAGGGCAAAAATATAATATTTAATATATTATCAATTAATAATATTATTATTATTATTAAAATTAAAAAATAAAAATAAAGACTAGTGGTTAATTTGGATGTTTGAAACACAAGGGT
>NW_018250624.1:56785-57802 GCF_001263595.1 Phalaenopsis equestris | reverse complement strand
TAAAATTTGGAAGTTTATTAAAATAAAATGAACCTAGGGCTTAGGGTTATGACTTTTGAAGTCAATAATTAATCAATTTAATACCCCTATTTTGATTTTCAAATAAAATTCAAATCATGAATTATAACCACCTAAAGCTTAACATTTTTAAAACTAACTAAGACACTAACGTAGGTAGGTCTTAAGGAGTAGTGACTTAGGCTAAATTAAGTTTCATTTAAATGAGGATTAGAAAAAAAAAACTCAATTAAAATTAAAACATTTTTCAAAAATTACAAGCCCAATTATGACTAATATTTGGCTAAGTGTTCCAATAACACTAACTTGCCTCTTTAAGAGTCTTCACCTACATAATTTTCAAAATTAAATTACAGATGATAATTACCTTACTCTTAGGGATAATTGATACATCAATGTTCATTGAGCATTAGGGTGTTTACAGGATGAATTATCAAGCAACATAATATGCTTAAAATAACTTAGGATTTTCCAGTAGATAGTGAGAGAGTAGCACATACCTGATCTTTTCTCTAGATCTATTGGATACCTCGAAGATCTACTAAACTTAATACGATTTTCTTGATAACATAATCCTTAATTATACTTCTAAGGACCAACCAAGATATGACCTAAAGTTAGGTAAGTTGTCAAAATTTTACTTCCCTGTTTCATATAAACTGTCTTAACATGCATTTTGAGTTTCAAGTGGTGGAACGAGAAGACTCGCCAGGTACGCTTTTACATTTTTCAGCATCGTTTTTCTTGTAATTTGATATTATACTTTTACACCTGCAAATTTGTATGTGAAACAACGACGCCACCCTGTATGAAAACCACAACTTTCAGGATAGCCACAAAACCAAAACTAAAATCAACTTAGACAAAATTCACCACCACAACATTCAAAATATAAATCAATCCCAAATTTAATCACAAACATCACACAAAAGTACAACTTGAACTAAATTAAGACGTCTCTATCAGATGATCGGGAATTCCTTGGAGGAGGTAACCTAC